>NC_090763.1:14992854-14996883 GCF_036898095.1 Palaemon carinicauda
CAACAATAACTACTGAACAAAAACAACAAAAACGTTTTAATTTATCACTTTCGCAACAATGACTTCTGAACAAAAACCACAAAAACTTTTCAATTTATCACTTTCCCAACAATAATTTGAACAACAAAAACCACCGTAAAGACAAAAACCACAAAAACGTTTTAATAGTTTTAATTTCTCACTTTCCCAACAAAAACTTTTGAACGACAAAAAACCCCGTGAAGACAAAAACAACAAGAACGTTTTAATCTATCACTTCCCAACAATAACTAGAACAATAAAAACCCTAAAAACCTTTTAAGTTATCACTTCCCCAACGATAACTTCTGAACAAAATTCACAAAACACGTTTCAATTTCTTTCCCAACAATAAATACTGAACAAAAACGTTTTAATTTATCACTTTCGCAACATTAACTTCTGAACAAAAACTACAAAAACGTTTAAATTTATCACTTTTCCAACAATAACTTTTAAACGACAGAAAAACACCGTAAAGACAAAAACCACAAAACCGTTTCAATTTATCACTTTCACAACAATAACTTCTGAACAAAAACCGCATAAACTTTTTAATTTATCATATTCCCAACAATATCTTTTGAACGCCAACAACTACCGTAAAGACAAAAACGTTTTAATTTATCACTCTAGCAACAATAACTTCTGAACAAAAACGTTTTAATTTATCCCTTTTGCAATAATAACTTCTGAACAAAAACGTTTAAAATTTTATCACTCCCCCAACAATAACTTTTAAAACGCCAAAAACTACCGTGAAGACAAATACGTTTTAACTTATCACTTTCGGCAACAATAAATTCTGAACAAAAACCACAAAAAACCTTACAATTTATCACCTTTCACAACAATAACTTCTGAGCAAAAACAACAAAAATGTTTTATCACTTTCCCAACAATAACTTTTGAACGACAGAAAAACACTGTAGACACAACCACAAGAAGATCTTTATTTACAAAAAAACACCAAAAATCCTCCAATTCACAAAGCAGGAAAAACAAAACTAGATGCCAAACGTTTCGAAGCATTGAGTCTTAAACATAGTCTCACATTGGGGCTTTCCCTCGCTGGTGGCCTTGACCTCATCTTTCGGCGATTCCTCCTTGAGCCTCTTGAAGGCAAACAAGGAAGTTAACATAGTTAGTCCTCTTGAGATTGGTTTTATCTACTCGGGGACTTTTTTTGTCTACTCGGTTTTACAGCTGAAAACGAAATCACAAACAGCGGATTTTCAGTAAACAATATGTCAGGGATGTAAAACCGTACATTTCTTCAAATTGATGTATATGTTATTCAAACGCAAACTCTATAAATATATATTATATATATATATATATATATATATATATACTATATATAATATATATATATATATATATATAATTCAATAAGCCATAAATTTTTAATACTTTAATGTCTGGATTCTCTTACCGACCTCGGGATCAGAGTCTCGAGGCGAAATCTCTCAAAGACATTAGCATCTGATTTATGGCTTATTTCGAAATATGAAAAAAAAACACGTTTAAATGAGCAAAATTTACTTCATATATCATAATATATATTATATCTATATATAATATGTATATAGTATATATGAATATATATATATATATATATATATCCCACTCCTCAAGTCTTGAAGATAGCATTTCTCGATGATTTCAAGCTCATAAAAGCTCCTGTATTTCCCGCCCCAACCGCCATTCCACTCCTCCAGCCCATAGGCCAACAGGTCATTTCAAATGTCAAGAAGTTGTACACAAAGCATTTGTTCAAAAAAGTACTTTGATGTCACAGGTAACACCAACCTCACCCTTAGAGAATTTTGGTCCCATTTTAACATTGTGAATTGTTTAACCAATTATTGATGACAGCATGGCACGGTGTAATGAGATGAACCTTATATTCAGCTTGGAAGAAAATTGTGGCCAGATTTTGTGGCTGAAAGGGATATAGAAGAGTTCAATACGCAGCCTGATTCCGAAACCCATTGCTGTTGGAAGAGATTGTCTCTCTCCCGAGAGTCCATGTTGCTGGGGTAGAGGAGGCAGATGTCAACAACCTTGTAGAGGAGCATCAAGAGCAGCTCACGACTGAGGAGTTGACGAGCTCCAGACGAGGCAACCCTTCGAAGGTGTTGCAAGAGCCTCAGTAGTGAGGAAGTGGAACCAGAGGAACTTATTTCTTCGAGGGAGATTAAGGAAGTTTTGGCTATGTGACAGGATGTTTTTTGATTTCGTTGAAAAGACACACCCACATAAATTGTCAACTGGTTGTGCTTCAGCTCATTTTAACGACAACTACTCGACTCATTTCCGCAACATTTTGAAAGGGAGGCAGAAACAAAACTCCTTGGACAGGTATTCTTTTAAAATGCCTGTAGCAAAGGAAAGTGAAAGTGAGGCAAAAAGGGCAAGACAAGTGAAAAACATTAAAAAAAATGAAAATAAAGAAATGGAAAAAAAGGAGATAAGTATATTTTGAAAAATTCAGTAAGGTAAATTAAGTCAAGTTAATTTTAAGTTTAACTCTTACTTTACGTAGTATAAAGAACAGTGTAAATCCAATTCTCTCCTTTCCTTCCTCTCTCCCTCTGCGTGCACAGCCGTTAGCTGCTAACGTCTGTCTCGAGATAAGACTTCCATAAGAAATCCACATTTTATTTCAGATCACAGTGCAGCAATCATTTATATTTTGTGAGTATGTAAAGTACTAGAGCAATTAAAAAAGATGTTTTTAAATTGTTATATCATGATTTAGGTGTTTTCAAGAGGGCGGAAAAGGATTAATTTTCTTCCAGTTATTTTATATGGGAAAAATTGACTTGATATGAGCAATTTGACGTACGAGCTGGTCCATTAAATAAATTATGTTCGTATGTCAAGGTATTACTGTATGTATATATATATATATATATATATATATATATATATATATATATATATATATATATATATATATATACATACACACACACACACACACACACATATATATATATATATATATATATATATATATATATATATATATATATATATATATATATATATATATATAATGTACACACACAAAAGCGAGTAGTGTAGCGTATGCCCCGTTCTTAATGGCACTACGCAGGCTTGAATATTTATAAATTTGTCCTCAAAACCCTATGAGAGCAGTTTGTGCAAAAAATGGGGAATCACATTAAGATAACGTTTATCGAAATAGATAACAGTGTGTTTTAACCGAACCCCCAAAAAATTGGGGGGGGGGGGGGTGTAGCCTTCATTTCTAACCCTTTCAAAAATAATACTAAGATAAAACGATATGCTATAATAATGATCATATTTTCAAGCGCAAATATCAATATGAAATAAACTTAAATATTATACAACGATATACTTTAATGATTTACTTCTTTCAATTTTATGGGAAACATTGTGAGCTAATGTTATCTAAAATGAATTGTTTATAAGCCGGATTTCGAGAGAGAGAGAGAGAGAGAGAGAGAGAGAGAGAGAGAGAGAGAGAGAGAGAGAGAGAGAGAGAGAGAGAGCGTACTCCGTATAATACATTCCAATTTGGAACACAAAACGAAATTATAAAAACGAAAAATATTAACGAGAGAGAGAGAGAGAGAGAGAGAGAGAGAGAGAGAGAGAGAGAGAGAGAGAGAGAGAGAGAGAGAGAGAGAGAGAGAGAGAGAGAGAGAGAGCATATTCCGTACAAAACATTCCAATTTGGAACACAAAATGAAATTATAAAAACAAAAAATATTAACAAGAGAGAGAGAGAGAGAGAGAGAGAGAGAGAGAGAGAGAGAGAGAGAGAGAGAGAGAGAGAGAGAGAGAGAGAGACCTTATTCTGTATAAAACATCCCAATTTGGAACACAAAATGAAATTATAAAAACGACAAATATGAGAGAGAGAGAGAGAGAGAGAGAGAGAGAGAGAGAGAGAGAGAGAGAGGAGAGAGAGAGAGAGAGAGAGAGAGAGAGACCCTATTCCGAACTAAATTTTCC
>NC_090763.1:15004883-15012383 GCF_036898095.1 Palaemon carinicauda
TTCTGTTACAGTTTTTATAGTTTATATAGGAAATATATGTTCTTATAATGATTACAGTTTTTATAGTTTATATAGGAAATATATGTTCTTATAATGATTTTATTCTTCCTTGTTTCCTTTCCTCACAGGGCTATTTTCCCTATTGGGGCCCCTGGGCTTATAGAATCCTGCATTTCCAATTAGGATTGTAGCTTATCAAGTGATGATAATAATAATAATAATAATAATAATTACTTGTCTGTCTATATCACTGTCCACTCGCCATGACTGTGTCAGTCCGCCTTCTTGCATGTCTGTCATTATGTATTATCTTCTCTTACTCTTTATGTCACTACTGTCTGTATATTTGTCCTCAGTTCTTTCTGTCTCTGGCTCTAATTATGTGTCTGTCTATATCACTGTCCACTTGCCATGACTGCGACAGTCCACCCTCTTGCATGTCTCAGTCTGTATTATCTTCTCTGTTTCTCTCTGTCACTACCGTCTGTATATTTGTCTTCCGTTCTTTCTGTCTCTGGCTCTAATTATGTCTTTGTCTATGATGCTGTCCACTTGCCATGACTTCGCCAGTTCGCCTTCTTCCATGTCTGTCAATCTGCATCATTATCTACTTTCTCTGTATAGGTCACTACTCTCTCTCTCTCTCTCTCTCTCTCTCTCTCTCTCTGACTCATCATCTTAAAGGTTCCCACAATCCTTACCTCCCTTCTTCGGCAACACATCCGAGGTGTCCTTACGAAAAAAAAAAAAAAAAAAAAAAAAAAAAAAAAAAAACGTGGTTAGGAAGGGTCGTGGAAACCCCAGCACGGACATTCCAAACGACTTACGACCCACGAAACGACCTTTCCAGACTTCACATGCGACCCAGATGTCTTTCAGGGAGTCCTTTTATATTCGGTTTTGTGATAAAGTTATGACACAGGAAAGAGTCGACAATGATAAGGTGGATAATCAAATAAAAGATGTAACTGAGAACAATTTCGGTCTGTGAATGATGAGTTTAAAAATGAAATATGTGTAATTTTTATAATCCATTCACTGCACTGGCCTGATGATGATGATGATGATTATTATTATTATTATTATTATTATTATTATTATTATTATTAATATTATTATTATTATTAATTGCTAAGCTACAACCCTAGTTGGAAAACCAGAATGCTATAAGCCCAGGGGCTCCAACAGGGAACACAGCTCAGTGAGGAAAGAAAACAAGGAAAAATAAAACATTTCAAGAAAAGTAACATTAAAATAAATATCTCCTATATAAACTATAAAAACTATAACAAAACAAGATGAAGAGAAACAAGATAGAATAGTGTGCACAAGTGTACCCTCAAGCAAGAGAACTCCAACTACATTGAATCCCTCTATCGTTACGGTTAATTTTTCCTTTGTCTACACATACACTGAATAGTCTGGCCTATTCTTTACACATTCTCTTCATACATCTAACAACACTGAGATTCCAAACAATTCTTCACTCAAAAGAGCTAACTACTGTACTGTAAGTATTCAGTGGCTACTTTCCACTTGGTAAAGGTAGAAGAGACTCTTTAGCTATGATAAGCAGCTCTTCTAGGAGAAGGACGCTCCCAAATCAAACCATTGTTCTCTAGTCTTGGGTAGTGCCACAGCCTCTGAACCATAATCTTCCACTGTTTTGGATTAGAGTTCTCTAGTTTGAGGTGCGGCCATGCACACTCTTCTATCAGTTTCCACATTTCCTACCTCACTGAGGTATTTTCCCTGCTGGTGTGCCCTTGAGCTCCTAGTATCCTGCTTTTCCAACTAGGGTTGTAGCTTAGGTAGTAGTAGTAGTAGAAGTAGTAGTAGTAGTAGTAGTAGTAGTAGTATCTCTCTTCTCACAGACTACACGAGAAGCAAGGTTCTTATACGTGGAACTACAAGTATGACTTCATCCTGATGTCACTCAGTCAATAGAGATTATTCTACTAATTGCTATTAGGATATAGTTATATTCTACGTTTCACAGAGTCTCATGAGTGGAGCAATTAAAATGGATTAATTTGTATTGAGTTTTTGGCTTTTAATTTATTTATTTATTTTTTTTTTTTTATTTTTTTTTTTTTTTTATTTTTTTTTTTTGGTGATCTGTTATCCTAACTAAAGTATAACTGTGATTGTAAATACTTATATTAGTCTTGTTGGAAACCTTAATTGTCTGAGAAGAAGAAGAAGAAGAAGGGTGTGTGTGTGCCTGTGTGCATAACTTAAGAAATATTTAGCAGTCATTTTTGACGGGTCACGTACACTAGTTGTAAATATAAATAAAGTTTATTTGAATAACCTAAGCAACGTACAGACGTAAAAACACACAAGAAAAGGTCAAGAAAATTAAGAATAAAATTCTCAAGTCTAAACCGAGAAATTCCAGCTCTACTAAAATTGAACTTTTTCGCGTGCCAACGAACCTCTTGACTTTACTCATTAAGCTGCGAGAGGTTTTGGAAGTTGAGGGCAAAAAGGAAAGTTTGATTATAATTCATCTTGAGTTACTTCCGGAGTCACTCCACCAGAGATAGGTCCCGTAATTTCATCTCACTTTGGTATGAGAATTTACAATCAGTGGTATTCTATTCTCAAGTTTTTTTGTTTTTTTTTTCGTCTGCTTGCATTTCCCAGCAATTACAATATTACTATTTATGAACGTGTCTCTAAAACATCTATAAATGTGTGTAAATACACTTATACATACATACAGAGAAACGTGTGTACACACACACATATTTATATGTATATATACGTGTGTATATATATGTATATATACGTGTATATAAATATACACACACACACACACATATATATATATATATATATATAATATACACACACACACATATATATATATTTACATATATAAATATATATATATATATATATATATACATATATATATATATATGTATATATATACAGTATATATATATATATATATATATATATAACGACAAATCGCTGGAACGTGCGATGTCTCAAGATGACAGCAGGCCGGGAGGGAAAAGGAAAGGAAGAGTCGACTAGCGCTTTCGTGTTATTATTACACCTCTTCACGGTCTTATATGTATATGTATTGATAGCGAAATTGCCTTTCCTTTGAAAGTACTAAGATTCTATTCCAGCATGAGGTAGAAATTTATTTCTTCTTGAGCACAATATTGTGTTGATTTTTACCCACTCACGCACACGCACGCACGCGCGCGCACACACACACACACACACATATATATATATATATATATATATATGACAAAAGATATTTGCAGGATCATTTGGACTTGCGAAAAAAAGAGGAAAATTTATTGCAGAGTTAAATATAGTCAATTCTTTTTAGTGAGGCAGATTTGCACCTACCAGCACGGGTGCCCTTTTAGCTCGGAAAAGTTTCCTAACAGCTGATTGGTAGGAAGTATTTTTGTCCGACCAATCAGCTATTAGGAAACTTTTTCGAGCTAAAAGGGCGCCCCTACGAGTCGGTGCAATTCTACCTTACTAAAAAGAATTAACTATAGTACCCTGTGTTTTACTCGAAGTCTTTAATTGTCGCTCGTTAGGAGTGTTAAAATTACAAAAAATAGTTTATTTGTGGCACAGTTTAGGAGTGCCGTTCAAAGGCCATATTTGAGCAGATACTATATTTTAGGGATGAATATTCTTAGTCCATACAAATCGCAAGCTGTCATTGGTTGTTGAATGAACCCTGATTTACAACTTTACTTTTGTCAATGGTTGTGGAGACCTGGAAGACGTCCTTGCCAGGTTATTGCCAGGCTGTGGTTCGAGTCCCGCTTAGGCTCGTTAGTTCATTTGGTGGCTGCAACCTTACCATCATTGTGAGCTATGGATGGGAGGGGATTTGGGGAAGCCTATAGGTCTATATGCTAAGTCATCAGCAACTATTGCCTGGCCCTCCTTGGTCTAGCTTGGGTAGAGAGGGGGCTTAGGCGTTTATCATACGTGATATGGTTAGTCTTTAAAGCATTGTCCTGTTTGATAGGGCAATGTCACTGTCCCTTGTCTCTGCCATTCATGAGCGGCCTTTAAGCCTTTAATGTAAACACCTTACTAAATGTTGGCAGGAAAACTTATGAAAACACGACTATATGACAAAGTCTAAATATGTAAATGAATAATCAAGATAGAACGACACATGCAAACGATACAAAAAGTTACCAAGAAATTAAAATCTTAAATTTCAAAGTCTAAAACTGATGAGGGGTAGATGGAGATGGGTTGGGTATGTTCTTCGCACTCCCCAAGAGAGATTAGTTCACCAAACCTTCATGTGTTCTCCACAAGACACTAGAAGAGTTGGAAGTCCAAGGTCTATATGGCTGAGGACTATGAAGAGCGAGGTAGGAGATGATGAATGGAGAAGTATTGATATAAAAGCTGAAAATAGAGACGACTGGCGAAATCTAACCGAGGCCCTTTGCGTTAATAGGCGTGGGAGGAGATGATGATGATGATAACTAGATTAATGTAAAGCTCCATTTCCTTTCAGTAAACTGTCAAATCCAAAGCAAAATGGTGATGGAACACCCAGCTCTTAAGCCCTGTCCACACGATCGAGCATGCCCGACGGGAAAACAGTGATACCAGACCACAATAGTTAGTAAGAATGAGGGTTAATGACGTCAGAAGCGGGAAAACCACAGACAGGGATATGGCATCATGCAGGGTTGCCAGATCCCTGTCTTTAGTTTTCCCGCTTCTGACGTCATCAACCCTCATTTTCACTAACTATTGTGGCCTGGTATCACTGTTTGCCCGTCAGGCATGCTCGATCGTGTGGACAGGGCTTAAGCCAACAAGACGGTCAGCCCTCTGCTGATCCCCAAACCAGCCAACTTTTCCCTCAGAATAAACATTCCTAAGTTTATAAATCATCCTTAAATCCTGAGTAATTGCAACCAATAGTGCTCGTGTAATCACCCCAATTTCAATCAGCCCTTCCTGGTTAACATACACTCAATTTCTAAATCCACTAGAACTCTCTCTCTCTCTCTCTCTCTCTCTCTCTCTCTCTCTCTCTCGATTACCTATAATCTATTTTATTATTATTATCATGATCAAATATCTGTGAGAAAGAGTCGGCCAATCACGAAGCTTGTGGGCGTAGCAAGTTAAGAGATTTTGGGCTGTGGACAGTCGTTTCTGCTATGATGCCGCTCTTTATTCAAGTGATAATGATACCGGGTTCTTAGAAGGTCCTCCTGTACATAAACCTAAGACTCCAAAAGCCTAGTATGCAAAGCTACGCAAACAATCTAATTTCTGGCTTCTGAGAAATTACCCTAATAACCATATTAACCCTTCTTAGGCCTAAGTCAACCAAAGGAAAGGGATGCTAATTATCCAAAGCCAACATAATCAGCGTAATTTCGGCTTCGCTTCCAGCACAGCCTTTAACATACAAACCTTATAGGCTTTCTCTTTGGATGAAATTTACGCCTAAAACAAGAGTTCAACAGACTAATTTCGTTACTAGTTTTTATTCTTTACGATGATCGTTATGCTATGTCTATGTCTATTATGTCTATGTCTATAAGTAGAACCACGGAGAACCACAGAATGTACTCCAAATAAAATATTTTCGAGACAGATAATTATCATTATCATCATTATTATTTGCTAAGCCACAACCCAAATTGGAAAAGCTCCCTGTAACAGGCTCCTCCCAAGCCTTCCTCTCTCCCTCCCCACAATCTATCCTCAATACATGTCCACACCATCTCAGTCTTGACACTCTTGTCAACTCTGTAATCTTCACTACGCCAGCCATTCTTATTAGTTCATCATTTTCCAAATATAGACTATATTAGAAGATTATTACGTGGTTATCCAATCTTACCTCTCCAGATAAAACTTTACTTCAAGGGCTTCTTTTCTGGTCCTATACAGCAGGGGAACCCTACTCTCAACAGAACCTTCAGTCATTTCATCAGATTAGATCCTACTATTAGATCTGTTTCAAGAAAATCCCCTATCCGTTTCAGCTGACCTATTGAGCGAATCATATTCTTGGTATTATAGAAAAGTTATTTGCTTTAAATTTGGACAATGGGCTTCGAAAATGGCCCAGACCTCATACAAGGGAAATTCATGTATATACATAAATTATATACACATATACTTAGTTGGTTTACTGTGAGCACTCAGAAAAAATCTCCCATCATCACCAACCCACGTTGGCCAGAGAGGTGATGAAAACTGCTCAAACGCCAGACACGAATAAGAACATGTCTGGGGCCTTTGTCCTGCAGTGAACTATACGCGGCTGCATTTTTTGTTGTAGATATTTATATATATATATATATATATACATATATATATAAATATATATATATATATATATACATATATATATACATATATATATATATATACACATATGTATATACATATATATATATATATATATATACAGTAAGCATATGTTTACATTAACACCCCAAGAAAAACAAGCGTAACCAGCAAAGAAAACCCACCATCATTTATCAAATCGGCGTATGGCTGGGCTGACAGTGCTTTTGATGACAGAGAGAGAGAGAGAGAGAGAGAGAGAGAGAGAGCAGCCTACTACGGGAATGAATATATATATATATATATATATAGATAGATATATATATATACAGTATATATATATATATATTTATATATACACACACACACACATATATATATATATATATATGGCTTACTTATAACTATAATCAAACAGCTTAACATGTTTCTTCAAAAGGGCCCATAAAATAAACGAAGGAAATATAAATGAATCACTCTATTTCGACCAATATACATTGGCCGTCTTAAAGGTGTAAAGTAAAAATGTTTACTTTATACTTTGAAGAGGGTCAGTGTTTATTGACAGAAATAGAGTGATTTATTTATATTTCCTTTGTTTAATTCAAGGACCATTTTGAAGAAACATACATATACATATATACAATATATATATATATATATATATATCCATATATATACAGTATATATATATATATACATATATCTACATATACTGTATATATATATATATATATATATATACTGTATATATATAAAACGAGAAAAATATTAAGAATTCTTCCGATATCGGATAATTCAATTTGACAAACATTGCGAATTTTTATATTAAATTAGTAAGTCAGCTAACACCACTTTCATTTTCCATCATCAAAACAATAAAAAACTAGCGGGGCACTCAGTAAAGCGCAGACCTCCGCTGCGGCAGCTTATTTCTCGACCCTTTGCTCGACCTTTCACCTTAACATGTATTGATTGGCGTGGATTGAAGTCTCAGTGACAACGATGTCCAAACTTATGGCTGATTAAGTGAATTGGATATTTTGTTTGACCGTGACCTTGCCTTTTGACCTTGACTTTCGAAAATTTAATCATTTCCAGTATTTTACATAACGGTCAATCCCTGCAAGTTTCATTACTCTACGATTAAAATTGTGGCCAGGAAGCTGT
>NC_090763.1:15022383-15027383 GCF_036898095.1 Palaemon carinicauda
GCCAGGGCTGCTGATGACTCAGCAGATAGACCTATAGGCTCCTCCAAAACCCCCATCCTTGGAGAGAGAGAGAGAGAGAGAGAGAGAGAGAGAGAGAGAGAGATTGATTGTTTACATCTGACGAGAGACAACTGATAAAACAGCCACGTTATCAGTTTTCCTCCAGTTTCTTAACATATCAATATCAAATTAAGGTTGAAATAACCTAAATTTTCTTCGAGCTGAATATTTAATAACTATAATTCCATCGTAACAAAACGCCTGACAGTTATCTGTATAACAAAATATCGAAATTAAAAATGTACTCGAAAACACTAATGTTTGGGATAAAAAACTGCTTTAATCACAAACTTCACGTCTTAATAATATCAAAAATAGATATCAACATTAGAATTTGATTTTTTTTAAATGCTAAGCTTTACATTAGTTTTCTGGCGCTGCCTTTCAGATAAATTAACATCAAACAAATTAATTAGTTATGTATTAGTTATGTGTTTTCTGACGTCACTACTTCACTCTTAATTGACTCTTCCAATCAGTGTATTTCATAATTCAGTTTACCATGATTTTCTTAAACTACTAATGAGGCACAGGACATTCAAAAGAATAGTTTTCGGACTAACATACACCAACAATGAAAATAATTTTCCGTTAACTTCGGGTTTAAAGGTTTAAAGGCCACTCATGAATGGCAGAGGCAAGGGACAGTGACATTGCCCTATCAAGCAGGACAATTCCCTAGAGACTGACCATATATACATATGATCAGCGCCCAAGCCTCCTCTCCAACCAAGCTAGGACCAAGGAGGGCCAGGCAATAGCTGCAGATGGCTCAGCAGATGGACCTATAGGATCCCCCAAATATCCCATCCTTGTGAGCAGCGACCAAAGAAACTAACGAGTTTGAGCGGGACTCCAACCCCAGTCTGGCGTTCTCCAGTCAGGGACGTTACCACATCGGCAACCACAACCCTTTTACACTTACAAGAAAGTTTAAGGATTTTGCACAAATTCGTAACATGAGGAACGTCCCTGCCTGGCGCTCTGCTGAACTGGGGTTCGAGATACGTTTAAGCTCGATTGTTTCTTTAGTGTCTGCAACCTCACCATCCTTGTGACCCAAGGAAGAGGTTTTGGTAGAACCTATATATCTACCTGCTGAGTCCTCAGCAGCCATTGCTTGGCTCTCACTGGTCCTAGCTTGGGTGGAGAGGGGGCTTGGGCGCTGATCATACGGATATATGGTCAGTCTCTAGGGCTTAGTTATTGCCTCTTGCCTCTGCCATTCATGACCGGCCTTTAAACGCAAATAACTTTTCACAGGCTTGTATAGATTCTAATCTTAACTGACGTCCTCAAGGGTTACTTAATACGGTCACTTCAAGATGCTCACAGTATATAAGACCTGGTGTGACTTCCTTTGTACTAATTTGTAGTATTACTAAAATATAATAAATGTATGAAATTCGTATTTTCCGCAGTATATCCATTCATTTGGAATCATTGCCAAAGACTAAGAAATAACAGAATTTAAAACAGTCATACGTTTTCCGTTTAACTATAAAGCAGAAAACAATTCAAACATCATCTTGAATGTTTAAATAATTCTTTTTGACTTCATACAATTCCATTCACAAATATATGTTACGTCTCGGAAAAATAAAAAAATCATCTTGCATGTTTAGATCATTCAATTTGACTTCATTCAGTTCTATGCAAAAATACATGTTGTCTCAGAAAGATTAAAAAATCAACTTGCATGTTTAGATAATCCATTTTGACCTTATTCAATTCCATATACAAATATTTATTACGTCTTAGAAAGATTCACAAATCTTCTTGCATGTTTAGATAATCCATTTTGACTTCATACAATTTCATACACAAATATAAGTTACGTCTCAAAAAAATTAAAATCATCTTGCATGTTTAAATAATTAATTTTGACTTTATTCAATTCCATGCACAAATACATGTTACGTCTCAAATTTCCTGAGACATGGCGTCCCAGAATTTACCCACTGAGGCACTCAGAGGCTGTCAGCAACTGACAGATGAACCAGTCTGACATTTAAGGCTGACCGGAGTCAACTCAAAAACAAAATCATTTTCAGGTATCTGGGATTTTGTATATTTTACTTGAGGTAAGTTTTTAGATAATTAACGGGATGCTAAATTGCTATAAATACTATATTAACTGTATTTCTTTAGATATAATTATTTAGTCTCGTACATAAATTATTATGAGCTCATTTAAATACATTTCATTAGTTTATTTATCATCCAATATTAACGGTATTTCTTTAGGTATAATTATTTAGTCTCGTACATAAATTAGTATGAGCTCATTTAAATATATTTTATTAGTTTATTTATAATCCAAAATTAAAATAAAATTAAATTGATATATTTTATAAAATAATGGTAAGATTTGTATTTATTTTACAAACAGTATTCCCCAAATTCTCCTGAAATTATTCCTGTTACAATGCTCCGTAGTTTTTGTTTCAACACGTACTGGGAATGCTGAACGAAAAAAAAAAAAAAGGTGGAGTATTTTTCGTTTTCTGCGTGGCTGCAAGAAATTGTAGCGTTCGCAAAACTCTGCAAACATTTCCTTGTTCTTTTTTAGGCGACATTGCAACTATCAGCAGTGAATTTTTCGTTTCCTCCTCTTCGTGATGAAAATATGGAGAAGTTTCTTCATTCCAACTTAAAGAAACTAAACCATGACTGTCTGTCTGCATGTCTGAACAGAGACTCAAATAACGACCAGAGACTCGTATAGCGACTAGATACTCAATTAATAACCAACGACTCGAATAACGTCCACAGGCTCAAATATCGACTTGAGATTCGAATAACGACTAGAGATCCGAATAAAGTTTAAAGGCTCGAATAACGACTTGAGATTCGAATAACGACTAGAGATTCGAATAAAGTTTAAAGGCTCAAATAACGACTAGAGACTCGAATACGTAAGAGTGAGTTTCATAGAAAATGGTGTTAATAAATTTTACCGGGAAATTCCGGTGGCGAAATAGGCTAAATGCTGCCTTTGGTACAGTTGGTTTCATTAATTTCCAAACAGGTCACGGGATACTAAGCAGACGTTTGATAGTAACTACTTTGTAACTACTTTGTAGCAAGTAAAGCTGTGTTTAGTAAAGGGAAAAACTGTTGGCAAAGTACCTAAACTTGTATACAAGTGACCAAAAGCTTTTGCTTAATTTAATTTTGCGAAGAGCAGTTTAAAGGTTTAAAGGCCACTCATGAATGGCAGGGGCAAGGGAAAGTGACATTGCCCTATCGAGTAGGATAATGCCATAGAGACTGACCATATATACATATGATCAGCGTCCAAGCCCCCTCTCCACCAAAGCTAGGACCAAGGAGGGCCAGGTAATGGCTGCTGATGACTCAGCAGATAGACCTATTGGCTCCCCCAAACACCCCCATCCTTAGCTCACAAGGATGGCGAGATTGCAGCGACCAAGGAAACTATCGAGTCTGCGCGGGACTCGAACCAGTCCGGAGTTCACCCGTCAGGGACGTTACCACATCGGCCACCAAAACCCTGCAAATGATATATTTCTAGACGGCACTTCGTAAAATTAACTAACACAGCGTTACCTGTTACAACATACACAATATAAATCTGAAAGACGAAGTGGACCGGAATTTATGAAACCAACTGTATGCTAAAGAAATTCAGCTGTATTTTTTCCTGTTATCAAAATAATCAAACAGAACTGAAATCTAAATCTTTTCTCCTATGCGATTTATATGAGAAGAGGATGAAAGTGGCTATTCAGACAGTAATTAATTTCGAAAGAAACGTAAGATTCATATCAATACCAACCCTCCTCCCAGGAAAAAGTTATACATTATGCTTCTTGTCAATTAGAAGAAAATACTCTTCAAGGATACATCGTAATATAAAGAGGATATACTAATTCCCTTTTTCACGTTAGAAAGAGAGGAACATTCTAGCTCTCCTAGGCAAAATATTCTAGCTATCCTAAAAAAAAAAGACATTCTAGCTTTTCTAGAAAAAACACGGTCATTCTAGCTCTTAAGAAAAACCACGGCCATCCTAGCTCATCTAAGAAAAAAACACGGACATTCTAGCTCTCAAAACCCGGTCATTCTAGTTCATCTAGAAAAAAAACACGGACATTCTAGCACTCCTAAAAAAATACGGTCATTCTAGCTCATCTAGAAAAAACACGGACATTCTAGCTCTCAAAACCCGGTCATTCTAGTTCATCTAGAAAAAACAGACATTCTAGCTCTCAAGAAAAACCATGGTCATTCTAGCTCATCTAAGAAAAAACACGGACATTCTAGCTCTCAAAACTCGGCCATTCTAGTTCATCTAGAAAAAACACGGATATTCTAGCTCTCCTAAAAAAATACGGTCATTCTAGCTCATCTAGAAAAAACACGGACATTCTAGCTCTCAAAACTCGGCCATTCTAGTTCATCTAGAAAAAACACGGACATTCTAGCTCTCAAAACCCGGTCATTCTAGTTCATCTAGAAAAAACACGGATATTCTAGCTCTCCTAAAAAAATACGGTCATTCTAGCTCATCTAGAAAAAACACGGACATTCTAGCTCTCAAAACCCGGTCATTCTAGTTCATCTAGAAAAAAAACACGGACATTCTAGCACTCCTAAAAAAATACGGTCATTCTAGCTCATCTAGAAAAAACACGGACATTCTAGCTCTCAAAACCCGGTCATTCTAGTTCATCTAGAAAAAACAGACATTCTAGCTCTCAAGAAAAACCATGGTCATTCTAGCTCATCTAAGAAAAAACACGGACATTCTAGCTCTCAAAACTCGGCCATTCTAGTTCATCTAGAAAAAACACGGATATTCTAGCTCTCCTAAAAAAATACGGTCATTCTAGCTCATCTAGAAAAAACACGGACATTCTAGCTCTCAAAACTCGGCCATTCTAGTTCATCTAGAAAAAACACGGACATTCTAG
>NC_090763.1:15032383-15034883 GCF_036898095.1 Palaemon carinicauda
ATATCATAAAATATGCAATTGAATTATGCACCTTTTGGTACTACTTTCATGCAAATCTGATAAGAATTTACTTCAATATAACAATAAGATGATTTTGACCTATTCGTTACCTTGACCTTTTAACCCAATCATCCCACCAATTTTCCTGAGATTCGGTCAAATAGTTTTTGAGTTTTACGAATCACAGACAAATATAAATAAATAAATATAGGCCATCGAATACAACCTTCTGGCAAAGGTTATAATAATAATAATAATGATAATAATAATAATAATAATAATAATAATAATAATAATAATAATTGTGGGTATTAAAATCCAAAATTATAGGCGTTGTTCATTTAAAAATAGCAGGAGCTTACGTACTATTTTCAAAGTACCTCTTTGGATTTTAATGCCTAAGATCAACAGACACGACATGGTGTTTTATTAAAGTTAATAATAATAAATAATAAATAAATGATAATAAATAAAAATAATCATAATAAATAATAATAAAAACAACAATAATAATAATAAAAACAACAATAATAATAATGTGATAACAACAACAACAACAACAACATCAACAATAATAATAATAATAATAATAATAATAATAGTAATAATAACCCCCTGAGTAAAATCGCCACTAATCTCTGCTGGAGAAGTCGTTTCCAATCACTAATGAAACAAATAATTAGGAAATAGCCATTTTCCGATGATTAACCGGACAGCCCTTTTCCAATCGATAATTACTGGACTACCGGAACCAATTGGCGAATGTCCATTCGCCATTCGCATTTAAGCAACGCAAACTAGTTTAAAAGGTGTTTTTATCCGGACGTTGAAGATTTTGGAGCAAGATTGCATTTAATCTCCACTTGCTGTAACGTCCCAATCTGATTATTATTATTATTATTATTATTATTATTATTATTATTATTATTATTATTATTATAATTAATTGCTAAGCTACAACCCTAGTTTGAAAAGCAGGATGCTTTATGCCCAGGGGCTCCAACAGGGAAAATAGCCCAGTGAAGAAAGGAAACAAGGAAAAATAAAATATTTTAAGAACAGTAACAACATTAAAATAAATATTTCCTGTTTAAACTATAAAAATCTTTAACAAAACAAAAGGAAGAGAAATTAGATAGAATAGCGTGGACGAGTGTACCCTCAAGCAAGAGAACTCTAACCCAAGAGACAGTGGAAGACCATGGCACAAAGGCTATGGCACTATCTAAGTCTAGAGAACAATGGTTTGATTTTGGAGTGTCCTTCTCCCAGAAGAGCTGCTTACCATAGCTAAAGTGTCTCTTCTACACTTATCAAAAGGACTGAACAATTACACTGTAGTAGTTAACCCCTTGGGTGAAAAAGAATTGTTTTGGTAATCTCAGTGTTGTCAGGTGTATGAGGACAGAGGGGAATCTGAAAAGAATAGGCCAGACTATTCGGTGTATGTGTAGGCAAAGGGGAAAATGAACCGTAACCAGAGCTTAAAATCCAATGTAGTACTGTCTGGCCAGTCAAAAGACCCCATAACTCTTTAGCGGTAGTATTTCAACAACGGGTGGCTGGTGCCCTCGGCTGGTTCATGGTTCTAATATTCAAATTACCAATTTTCAATGTTTTAGTATTTATAAACCGGGATATTCTTAGCACCCCGCTACGCCCGGGACTGGGGGCCATTCTGTCATCTTCTCTTTCCATGACTGACCATCTCCATAGAGGATTCATTGGCTAGATACATCAAAGGATAGCCAGTTCCTTGTGATGCGCAGTGCCTGTCTAACTAAGGCAAGTGACCATTGCCGGTCCATAATAATTCTAGTAAGATCAACCGCCAGGCATCAGGAGTAAAAGATATATATATATATATATATATATATACACATATATATATATATATATATATATTTATATATATACATATATATCCATACATATATATACATATATATGTATATATATAAATATATAGGCCTATAACCCAGCCACTGGCGAAGAAAATATATATATATATATATATATATATATATGATATACAGAGAGAGAGAGAGAGAGAGAGAGAGAGAGAGAGAGAGAGAGATTTAAGTAATATCATCTCTCCCGCAAGTACAACCACTTATGTGAAGGACGACTCTGAAATGATTAGAAAATAATGGAAAAATAGATTGAAAAACCACTGGAAGCTTTAACTGTACTCGTATCCTAAAAAAAAAAGAAAAAAAAAAGAAAAAAAAATTCAATTTTATTTATTAAGTCTTTAATGTGGACTATATTCGTGGATTTAGGCGTAATTTATACATGAATTTTCTTTGAATAAAAATAAAATTGATTTTATAGTTAATAAGCGCCATTAATTTATTCAGGCGCTCCATTGAAATTCTGAATGTTTTAATTAAAGAGTAATGTGTTTGTGAGCATAAATAGCAATATATTGAGAGAGAGAGAGAGAGAGAGAGAGAGAGAGAGAGAGATATGACAATATAGTTTCTGGATGATTGCATAA
>NC_090763.1:15039883-15044883 GCF_036898095.1 Palaemon carinicauda
AGGAGCATTGCCTTTGGAATACATTTAAGCTTGCCAAAGGAGCATTGCCTTTGGAATACATTTAAGCTTGCCAAAGAAGCATTACCTTTGGAATACATTTAAGCTTGCCAAAGGAGCATTACCTTTGGAATACATTTAAGCTTGCCAAAGGAGCATTGCCTTTGGAATACATTTAAGCTTGCCAAAGGAGCATTACCTTTGGAATACATTTAAGCTTGCCAAAGGAGCATTGCCTTTGGAATACATTTAAGCTTGCCAAAGGAGCATTACCTTTGGAATACATTTAAGCTTGCCAAAGGAGCATTGCCTTTGGAATACATTTAAGCTTGCCAAAGGAGCATTACCTTTGGAATACATTTAAGCTTGCCAAAGGAGCATTACCTTTGGAATACAATTAAGCTTCTCAAAGGAGCATTGCCTTTGGAATACATTTAAGCTTGCCAAAGAAGCATTACCTTTGGAATACATTTAAGCTTGCCAAAGGAGCATTGCCTTTGGAATACATTTAAGCTTGCCAAAGAAGCATTACCTTTGGAATACATTTAAGCTTGCCAAAGGAGCATTGCCTTTGGAATACATTTAAGCTTGCCAAAGGAGCATTACCTTTGGAATACATTTAAGCTTGCCAAAGGAGCATTACCTTTGGAATACATTTAAGCTTGCCAAAGGAGCATTGCCTTTGGAATACATTTAAGCTTGGCAAAGGAGCATTGCCTTTGGAATACATTTAAGCTTGCCAAAGGAGCATTGCCTTTGGAATACATTTAAGCTTGCCAAAGGAGCATTGCCTTTGGAATACATTTAAGCTTGCCAAAGGAGCATTACCTTTGGAATACATTTAAGCTTGCCAAAGGAGCATTGCCTTTGGAATACATTTAAGCTTGCCAAAGGAGCATTACCTTTGGAATACATTTAAGCTTGCCAAAGGAGCATTGCCTTTGGAATACATTTAAGCTTGCCAAAGGAGCATTACCTTTGGAATACATTTAAGCTTGCCAAAGGAGCATTGCCTTTGGAATACATTTAAGCTTGCCAAAGGAGCATTACCTTTGGAATACAATTAAGCTTCTCAAAGGAGCATTACCTTTGGAATACATTTAAGCTTGCCAAAGGAGCATTGCCTTTGGAATACATTTAAGCTTGCCAAAGAAGCATTACCTTTGGAATACATTTAAGCTTGCCAAAGGAGCATTACCTTTGCTTTGGAATACATTTAAGCTTGCCAAAGAAGCATTACCTTTGGAATACAATTAAGCTTCTCAAAGGAGCATTACCTTTGGAATACATTTAAGCTTGCCAAAGAAGCATTACCTTTGGAATACATTTAAGCTTGCCAAAGGAGCATTACCTTTGGAATACATTTAAGCTTGCCAAAGGAGCATTACCTTTGGAATACAATTAAGCTTCTCAAAGGAGCATTACCTTTGGAATACATTTAAGCTTGCCAAAGGAGCATTACCTTTGGAATACATTTAAGCTTGCCAAAGGAGCATTACCTTTGGAATACAATTAAGCTTCTCAAAGGAGCATTACCTTTGGAATACATTTAAGCTTGGCAAAGGAGCATTACCTTTGGAATACAATTAAGCTTCTCAAAGGAGCATTACCTTTGGAATACATTTAAGCTTGCCAAAGGAGCATTACCTTTGGAATACAATTAAGCTTCTCAAAGGAGCATTACCTTTGGAATACATTTAAGCTTGCCAAAGGAGCATTACCTTTGGAATATATTTAAGCGTGCCAAAGGAGCATTACCTTTGGAATACATTTAAGCTTGCCAGAGGAGCATTACCTTATCTACTTTGTCAAACTGGGCCTATTACACAAACTAAACTAATAATTAACATTGTAACTGGCAAAGACTGTAATGCGAGGTAGATATAATAGAAATTAATTAATCATCAAGTATTAAAGTGATTAAGGACCTTAAGCTGAAAATCTAATAATTATTAAGGGAAAACAGGAAATCTTGGACAGAAAATTCAGCAAATATTCAACTAGAAAGCAACAACTTTTAAAATTTAGTGAATAGCCCAATTATTGTGAAATTTCTATCTTGCAAAATTTCTTCACAAAAGTGTTGTTCACAATAATATGCCTTTTCATAGTGTGTGCGCACGACAGTTACCTAAGAGACATAATAATGTATTTTATGCAAGAATATACGAGAGTTCTTATGTGCTCTCAGTAAATACAGGATCACTAAAGAAGAGAAATTCTAAGAAGGGTAATTTAAATTGAATCTAATCTTTCATAGACTTATTCTTAGAATTCCAAGTCCTGCGTAAGTTTACACTATCAAGAAAATGGGCCCTAATTATGGCTACGCACTTTACACTGTACGGTATACAGAGGCATGAATACCGTAACCATACATATTACGACCTACACACTATATAAGGGAATGTCATCTTTAATAACAATAATATTAACAACACCTCGTGCGAGATCCTTTGTTGTTTACCGTTTCTTCCCCTTTAAAGGTTTTAAAGGCCGCTCATGAATGACAGAGAACAATGCCCTAGAGACTGACCATATATACATATGATCAGCATCCAAGACCAGTCTCCATCCAAGGTAGAAACAAGGAGGGCCAGGCAATGGCTGCTGATGACTCGGCAGGTAAACCTATAGACTCCCCCCAAACTCCTCATCCTTAGCTAACAAGGATGGTGAGGTTACAGCGATCAAAGGAACTTACGAGTTTGAGCGGGACTCGAACCCCAGTCTGGTGATCACCAGGAAAGGACGTTACCACAGGCTACCAATATGATGAAGTACAAAAGAGGTACATAATTTTTTTTGCAATATATAACTTTTTTTTTCTTTTTTTTTTTGTGACAATTTCTTGGCTTCAGTTAAAGGTAATGGTCTTGTTCATGAAGTTTCCGATTATTAGTACATTCAGGATGTCTGAAGGTTTGCCTTGATTCGCTTAAGTATTGCTGTTTACCTATATGTTCACTTACATAGCTTTCTCTGTTCTATCTATACACCGTCTATGCTAATCCCACCTAGTACAGTGGTAACGTGATCGCCTAACATTTCCATGGCACCAGATCGACCCCATCCCGGGATCGTTAGTGTAAGCGGTGTACTGGGGAGGCCACTGCTGTGATTGGACAGCACAGTGGGAGTTCGGGCTTGCCCGGCTGACGTTCTAGTGAGCATCTATTTTGACGAACGTTTTTTTTTTTTTTACTGTAACATGAGCTACAAGATAGGATTCTTCTTCGCGTATTAAAGCTGAAATCTTCATTTCATTAACAATAATAATACCTTACAAGGTTCCTTTGTTCGTTCAGGAAAAAAGCAACCTTACAAGGTTACTTTATCGTGCAAGGTAAAACCAAAACCCTGAAAATGAAAATACCACTTTCAGAATGAATAACAGATTGAACAACACAAAGAAATGGCTCTGAAAGAAACCTAATTCAAGTTTTGGTATCAAGAAAGACTTCAATATTTCTCAAGGCCATTCTACAATGGAATAGGACCCTGAGGTTTACATTTCACTTTTCAGATATGAAAGTAGAAGTAACTAGTCGTTGATATAAAGAAAGCAAAGAAAGGCAATCGCATTCCAACCACTAGCTTTAACCGGGATGTGTGTGTGTGTGTGAGAGAGAGAGAGAGAGAGAGAGAGAGAGGAGAGAGAGAGAGAGAGAGAGAGAGAGAGAGAGAGATTAGTATCTGGCATCGTAACATCAATGGTCATTGATGAGAGAGAGAGAGAGAGAGAAATGTTCGTTTAGTATCTGGCATCGTAACAGCAATGGTCATTGATATGAGAGAGAGAGAGAGAGAGAGAGAGAGAGAGAGAGAGAGAGAGAGAGAGAGAGAGAGAGAGAGAATTTTATACCCAGGCATAAGGAAACCCAAAATAGGTTCCTCACGCAGAGAAAAGGTCCATTTTGACTCGGATGTTCATTGATCACAAATATTCCAGGGTTTTGCTGAATTCTTCAATTTAAACTGGAATTTATAATGCACTGAATACAGAGAGAAGACAGAAACTGCTAGAACACTCAAACCTCCTTCGAGCCTTCAATAAAAACAAATGAGCTAGGGTTGTGGTGGCCGATGTCGTAACGTCCCTGACTGGTGAACGCCAGACTGGGGTTCGAGTCCCGCTCAAATTCATTAGTTATCATTGGTCGCTGCAACCTCACCATCCTTGTGAGCTAATGATGGGAGATTTGGGGGAGCCTATAGGTCTATCTGCTGAGTTATCAGCATCCATTGCCTTCCCATCCTTGGTCCTAGCTTGGGTGGAGAAGGGGCTTGGGCGCTGATCAAATGTATATATGGTCAGTCTCAATAGCAATGTCCCTTGCCTCTGACATTCATGAGCGGCCTTTAAACCTTTCTAATCGCCAATTCATCAGAGCTACTTACTGTCTGTTTAATAAATAGCTTTAATTCACCCAGTTTATGTTTACATCGAAGACTCGCGTATATCTGTCAGCCTGTTCACGCGATATTTTATTGCCATATTGACACACGTAGAAGTTTAAACCCCTCGCCAGCTTTACTGGAGTGGATAATGATGTTTTCGCTTTTCATCCATGATATGTGTGTGTGTGTGAGAGAGAGAGAGAGAGAGAGAGAGAGAGAGAGAGAGAGAATTATCTGGTATCGTAACAGCAATGGTCATAGATGATGATGAGAGAGAGAGAGAGAGAGAGAGAGAGAGAGAGAGAGAGAGAATTATCTGGTATCGTAACAGCAATGGTCATAGATGATGATGAGAGAGAGAGAGAGAGAGAGAGAGAGAGAATTATCTGGTATCGTAACAGCAATGGTCATAGATGATGATGAGAGAGAGAGAGAGAGAGAGAGAGAGAGAGAGAATTAGATATTATCTGGCATCGTAATGGTCATTAATATATATGAGAGAGAGAGAGAGAGAGAGAGAGAGAGAGAGAGAGAAATGGCTGTCGCCACTACTTTTATACCTCACTAAACACAACCTTTTTTTTTTTTGTCATTCCTCATAA
>NC_090763.1:15049883-15052383 GCF_036898095.1 Palaemon carinicauda
CCTCCAAGTATGCGGCATCGACAGACACAAATGAAAGAGGATACCTTTAATAGAACACATTGGAAATGACGCATCAGACAACCGACCCCTTAACGTATGGATAACATTGGGGAAAAAGAGACAGACACTACATAATGCACCACGCCAAAAAAAAGCTTCAAACCTCCAAGTATGCGGCATCAACAGACATAAACGACAAATGGCGGACACCAAATAAAGGCCCCCAACAATTTCCTCGCGGTTCTCATGTCACTCGATTCAAAGAGCAACGCCGCAAGGGATGCCGCGGCTCTAAAGATGACATATCTGAGCGCGAGTTCCATGGGACCACTGGATGTATTGTTGGTCAAACATCATCTTTAAATGTATTTTTGACGGCGATGTTGCTGCCACCGAGACTGGACTAAGGCGATGGGGGACATCTCATCGGATATGGTATTTCGTATGTTGAAAATTTAACCCTTGCAAACAATGTTTACTTCTTAGAGTTGTAATTGCATACACGTACGCCTGAATATAAATAAATGCATACATCATAAACATACACAGATACAAAACATTATATATATATATATATATATATATACATACATACATACATACACTAGAGTATGCAACCCGTCTAAACCGACACCTAAATATTTTCATGGATATACGCGCACAAGCACAGATTCAACCCCTTACACACGCTCCCCGAGGGACGAGGAGTTATACGTCTGGAAATGACTTTTGGCGTGACCAGATATATATATATATATATATATATATTTATATATATATATACATAATATATATATGTATATATATATATATATATATATTTATATATATATATACATAATATATATATGTATATATATATATATATACTGTATATATATACATACATACATATATATATATATATATATATAAATTTATATATATCCATCCGGACACTCTTATCATATACAGAAGATTGGACACGAATAAAATACGTTCCAAACCATAAGTACATTTCTTGGAGAAATATGACCCTCCTTAGTGAACGCCTCCCATTGCACAAATGTAAAGAAATAGGATTAAAGTTTTCTAATTACTCTGGGTGTTATGAAAATCTCTAGTCTGCACCAATTCTCCATCCTTTCAGAGGTTAACTCATCATCATCATCATTTCAGCCTTCAAAAGTCCTTTGTTGGATGTAGGCCTTCCCCAGGTTTCTCCACAGACTTCTATCGTAAGCTATTCTGTGTCACTGTTGCTTATGTTGGTCTAAGTCATCTCGCCAGCGGGTTTTTTGTCTTCCTCGGTTTCTTGTGTATCCTCGGGGTGTCCAGAAGGTTGTTCGTGATGTCCATCGGTTGTCTGTCATCCTGGCAATGTACCCCGCCCAGTTCCATTTGAGCTTGCTAATGGTTTCAAGGATATCCACTACTTTAGTTTTTTGACGTATCCATTTAGCAGTTTTTCTATCCTTCCATGTTAGATTTAGCATAATTCTCTCATGTGCCCTCTGCAATGTTCGTAATTTAAGGGAAAGCTTTTTTGTTAGATTCAGGGGTTAACTACTGCACTATAATTGTTCATTGGCCACTTTCCTCTTGGTAAGGGTAAAAGAAACTCTTTAGCTATGGTAAGCACCTCTTCTAGGAGAAGGCCACTCCAAAATCGAACCATTGTTCTCTAGTCTTGGGTAGTGTAATAGCATCTGTACCATGGTCTTCCACTGACTTGGGGTAGAGTTCTCTTGCTTAAGGGTACACTCAGGCACACTATTCTATCTTATTTCTCTTCCTCTTATTTTCTTAAAGTTTTCATAGTTTATATAGGAGATAATTATTTTAATGTTGTTACTGTAACTAAGAGATTTCACTGTTCTTGTTTCCTTTCCTCACTGGGCTATTTTCCTGTAGGAGCCCCTGGGCTTATAGCATCTTACTTTTCAAACTAGGGTTGTAGCTTAGCAAGTAATAATAATAATAATAATAATAATAATAATAATATACAGCGTTATTCTATATATTGGATTTCGAAGCTATACCATCGAAGCAGTCATTGTCATTAAAAAAAAAAAAAAAGCCATATTAGAATTTGAGGAACCGAATTAAATTCATTGAGAGATTTTAATTAAAAGCTGTTTATGTTCTCTAAAGGTAATGCTGGAGATAGAGCGGGTGTGGGGGAACATTTCCTATAATACATATTTAATCAAGACTAGGAATTAAATTCCAGATGTGTAATTGGAATGAAGTATTGCGAAACGGGGGCACTGGTGAATCAAAGCATGGGGAGGGAATCATACGCGTCCAATACAATATGTAGGTATGTATGTATGTACGTATGTATGTATGTATGTATATACGGTACACACACATAAATATATATGTACATATACTGTATACACACATATATATACATATATATGCACACACATATATATATATATATATATATAAATAAATGTATGTATGTATGTACGTATGTATATATAGTATATATATATATATGTGTGTGTGTGTG
>NC_090763.1:15059657-15090110 GCF_036898095.1 Palaemon carinicauda
TCAATCTTACCTTCAGATTCTTTTCTGGTTATCGGAAATATTTCTTGCGATTTATGGAGAAATTTAATCTGGCTGATTTGCCACTGGCTATAAGAGAGTCTGGTATGATTCTGTTGGGGAGGGGGAGGGAGGGAAGTGATGATGAGGAGTTGGAGGAGGAGCAGTAGGATGATGATGATGATGATGATAATGATGGAAGAGGAGGAGGAAGAGGAGGATGATGATGAGGAGGAGGAGGAGAAGGGTAGGATTAGGATGATGATGATGATGATGATTATGATAATGATAAGGAGGAGGAGGAGGAGGAGGAGGAGGAGGAGGAGGAGGAGGAGGAGGAGGAGGAGGAGGAGGAGCATGATCATGATCATGATGATGATGATGATGATGAGGAGGAGGAGGAGGAGGAGCATGATGATGATGATGAGGAGGAGGAGGAGGGGTATGATGATGATGATGAGGAGGAGGAGGAGGAGGAGGAGGAGGAGGAGGAGCATGATGATGATGAGGAGAAGGAGGAGGAGCATGATGATGATGATGAGGAGAAAGAGGAAGAGCATGATGATGATGATGAGGAGAAGGAGGAGGAGCATGATGATGATGATGATGATGATGAGGAGGAGGAGGAGGAGGAGGAAGAGGAGGGGTATGATGATAATGATGATGATGAGGAGGAGGAAGGGTATGATGATGAGGAGAAGTAGGATGATGATGATGATGATGATATGAGGCAAAGGAGGAGGAGAAGGAGGAGGAGGAGGAGAAGGAGGAGGAGGAGGAGGAGGAAGAGGAGGGGTATGATGATAATGATGATGATGAGGAGGAGGAAGGGTATGATGATGAGGAGAAGTAGGATGATGATGATGATGATATGAGGCAAAGGAGGAGGAGAAGGAGGAGGAGGAGGAGGAGGAAGGGACGGATGATGATGATGAGGAGGAGGAGGACAGTCTGCGCTCCTCCTCTCTGTCTGATAATAATTGACGTCATCATCCACTCAAAGTTATGTCCAAATTACGTAACGACTTCGGATTGCTGCTTAGACTGAGGTAATCACATAACATTTTCTTTTCACAGCGCGATATTACCTCCTCAAGATACCTCCTTGAAGTTCCGTGCCATTATCATTACTTACAATTCGTTCCCTATACAGAAAGAGACACCGAAATAGAAAAGAGAAAATGTAAGGGTGTTATTTACCCAAATCTATTAGATTTTCTATAAAATAGGTAAATAAATCAAATGAATAAATCGTTGAATTAATATCTAACATAGAATGGATTTACCAATCCATTAGATTTTCTATAAAATACGTAAATATATCAAAAGAATAAACCGTTGAATTAGTATCTAAATTAGATATGATATAAAAAAACATGGCGGATTCTCTATATGTCAAAACTACGAGTTAATTTTTTTTTTTTATTATTTTTTCTTACGATTTTGTAACTACTCAAAGTATTGTCAAGTCGACTAACTTCTTTAGAAGCGCATTCTCATCTTTATCCTGTTTAAGACCAATTTGTAAAACAGCAAAATATCCTAAAATTACGTTGTTGTGGTGGCTGTGGTGGCCGATGTGGTAACGTCCCTGACTGGTGAACGCCAGACTGTGGTTCAGGTCCCACTCAGAGTCGTTAGTTTCTTTAGTCGCTGCAACCTCACCATCCTTGTGAGCTAAGGATGGGGGGTTTGGGCGAGCCTATAGGTCTATCTGCTGAGTCATCAGCAACCATTGCCTGGCCCTCCTTGGAGAGGGGGCTTGGGCTCTGATCATATGTATATATGGTAAATCACTAAAGCATTGTCCTGCTCAGTAGGGCAATGTCACTGTCCCTTACCTCTGCCATTCATGAGCGGCCTTTAAACCTTTAAGTATAGAAATATATGAAACTTCATTTGTTCAGCGTCAAAACGAGACTGGCTAGAAAGATTTATCCTTCAAACGAGGTAGGGGGATGTAGGGACTGTTGTGGGATGTAGGGACTATGGGGAGATTGGAGGATACAGTTAATGAATTTCGACCAATTCACAGTAAACCAGGTGTATTTTATTCAAAATCTAATGGATTCGTCCTTGGGTCATACCCTACAAGTCCACCAAGTTTCGTTGAAATTAGTTCTGTAGTTTTTGTGTAGTTTTACAAGATTATCTTGTAGAATGTAGCGTGAAGAGGCAAAACCTGATGAATTGGAGCTAGCAGTGTTGGTGAAAATGGCAATAAAGAAAAGGAGATCTGACTGATTGCAGTTGTCATGAAAATATATAGCATGTTTATTCTAAAGAGACTAAATAGAAAGATTGATGAAAAGCTGATAGATGAACAAGCAGGATTTCGAAAAGGTAGATGTTGTACTGACCAAATTTTAATTTTAAGACATGTGATACAGCAATGTGTGGAATATACATTGGTTTGTGCAAAGTTTCTCACAAACAAATAAACAAAGGACGACAGGGGTGAATACATACCCTTCGCAAAATCGAACTAAAGATTATTATTTACTATGTAATTGGGACACAACAAAGAAGGAGTGATAAGAGTTAACTTCAAAATATAAGGAGATACAAAAATTTGCTAGTCAAAAATCATCTTCTTCTTCTTCTTCTTCTTCTTCTTCTTCTTCTTCTTCTTCTTCTTCTTCTTCTTCTTCTTCTTCTCTCTCTCTCTCCAACAAAGAAAAGTGACAAAACCCGATAAAAATAGTCAACAAGTAATCGAATGACAGGTATCAAAGGGAAAGAAACACGAAGTTTGGGAAGGGGAGGAGTAGATGATGAGATAGAAAGGTGAAAGAAAGAAGAGGGGGGGTGTAAGGGAAGGAAGGAGGGGGAAGGAGGAAGGGGGAATGAGGGAGGGGGGGAGGGGTAAGATTACTTTTAAAGGGGAACTCTAACAAGGAAAAACGGTGGGATCACAAGACCCACAAACGATGACAAAATTCACAAGTTGGATCATTAAAGATATTTTTTATCCAGAAGTACTGGATTTTTTTTCCACTTTTTATTTCATGTCTTTTATTCGTTTATCTAATTCTTGTGATTCATCTTTAATCAATTTTTACCTGATTTTTCTTCGTCTCTTTGAAATCTTTGATTTTTTTGTGATGGTTAAAATTTTCTTGGAATGATTTTACATGCTAGAAGGAAATTCATAGATAGAATTCTTAAAACGGTATCAACATAGATTACAGATGTAAAATACAAATATCTAACTTCATACATGCTCAAACAAACACACACACGCGCATATATATATATATATATATATTTATACTGTACATATATATATATATATATATATTTATATATATGTATATATATCTATATACATATATATATATATATATATATATATATGTACAGTATATATATATATAAATATATATATATATATATATATATATTATATATATATTTATATATATGTATATATATCTATATACATATATATATATATATATATATGTACAGTATATATATATATATATATATAATATATATATATATACATATAAATATATATATATATATATATATACATGTACATATATACATATATATACATACAGACATATATATACATGTATATATGTATATGTATGTATATATATGTGTATATATATATATATATATATATATATGTATATTTTTTTTCTACACACCAACGTTTCGGGAATCCAATCCCGTCATCAGGGCCACATTAAACACGAAATTCTTTTTACATTAGAAATTAATGATACATTTTTTGCTTGAAATTGCTTTGGTATAAAAAAATATTAAAGAACGGTTAAAAGAATAAGAAATACAAAATCCTAGTCTAGCCTATATATAAAAACATGTGGCTAACTGAGGTCCTTTACAATTATGATAATGAAAACACTTGTGATCAATATAGAAGGTCAAAAAACAAAAATTTTTGACATGATGATGATGGGAAAGTTAATGTCTGGAAAAGGAAAAAAGGCACCAAAGTTAGTCTCCAAATAGAAAAAAAAGATACCAAAGTTAATGTGTCATAATAGAAAAAAGGCACCAAAGTTAGTCTCCAAAGAGAAAAAAGGTACTAAAGTTAATATCTGCAAAGTGAAAAAGGCACCAAAGTTAGTCTCCAAATAGGAAAACGACACCAAAGTTAATGTTTGAAAATAGAAAAAAGGCACCAAAGTTAGTCTCCAAATAGGAAAACAACACCAAAGTTAATGTTTAAAATAGAAAAAAGGCACCAAAGTTAATGTCTCCAATGAGAAAATAACGCACCAAGGTTAGTGACTCAAAGAGAAAAACGGCACCAAAGTTAATGTCAGCAAATAGAAAAAAGGCACCAAAGTTAATGTCAGCAAATAGAAAAAAGGGCACCAAAGTTAATGTCAGCAACTAGAAAAAAGTACCAAAGTTAATGTCAGCAAATAGAAAAAAAGGCATCAAAGTTAATGTCAGCAAATAGAAAAAAAGGCACCAAAGTTAATGTCAGCAAATAGAAAAAAAGGCACCAAAGTTAATGTCAGCAAATAGAAAAAAAGGCACCAAAGTTAATGTCAGCAAATAGAAAAAAAGGCACCAAAGTTAATGTCAGCAAATAGAAAAAAAGGCACCAAAGTTAATGTCAGCAAATAGAAAAAAAGGCACCAAAGTTAATGTCAGCAAATAGAAAAAAAGGCACCAAAGTTAATGTCAGCAAATAGGAAGAAGGCACCAAAGTTAATGTCAGCAAATAGAAAAAAAGGCACCAAAGTTAATGTCAGCAAATAGAAAAAAGTACCAAAGTTAATGTCAGCAAATAGAAAAAAGTACCAAAGTTAATGTCACCAAAGAGAAAAACGGCACCAAAGTTAATGTCAGCAAATAGAAAAATGCACCAAAGTTAATGTCAGCAAATAGAAAAAAAAGGCACCAAAGTTAATGTCAGCAAATAGAAAAAAGTACCAAAGTTAATGTCACCAAAGAGAAAAACGGCACCAAAGTTAATGTCAGCAAATAGAAAAATGCACCAAAGTTAATGTCAGCAAATAGAAAAAAAAGGCACCAAAGTTAATGTCTGCAAATAGAAAGAAGCCACCAAAGTTAATGTCTCCAAATAGAAAAAAGGCACCGAAGTTAATGTCTCCAAATAGAAAAAAGCCACCAAAGTTAATGTCTCCAAATAGAAAAAAGCCACCAAAGTTAATGTCTCCAAATAGAAAAACAGCACCAAAGTTAATGTCTCCAAAAAGAGAAAAAAGGCACCAAAGTTAATGTCAGCAAATAGAAAAAAAGGCACCAAAGTTAATGTCTGCAAATAGAAAGAAGCCACCAAAGTTAATGTCTCCAAATAGAAAAAAGGCACCGAAGTTAATGTCTCCAAATAGAAAAAAGCCACCAAAGTTAATGTCTCCAAATAGAAAAACAGCACCAAAGTTAATGTCTCCAAAAGAGAAAAAAGGCACCAAAGTTAATGTCAGCAAATAGAAAAAAAGGCACCAAAGTTAATGTCTCCAAAAAGAGAAAAAAAGGCACCAAAGTTAATGTCAGCAAATAGAAAAAAAGGCACCAAAGTTAATGTCTCCAAATAGAAAAACCGCACCAAAGTTAATGTCTCCAAAGAGAAAATAAGGCACCAAAATTAATGTCTGCAAATAGATAAAAAGCACAAGTCTCCAAATAGAAAAAGAGGTAACAAAGTTAATGTCTCCAAAAAGAAAAAAAGATACCAAAGTTAATGTCAGTTGATATGAACAAAAGCGAGTCCCGCTGCACATCAACTCGACTCTGATGTAGGAAATGAAAAATAAGAATTCTAGACATAACTCAATTAAGATGTCCAAAACGATGTCAGCCCTAATTAACACTGACCTCTGCTCGCTTTCAAAACTGCAATCAAACAAATGGCTCAAATTCTTTTATCAAGTTCTGGATAAAAAAAATTCCATTCGAGTTTGTGATAATAGAGTTATTTACCTTTTATGTCCTGCATACAATCACAGGGGATGTTGTTATTTTTAATCTATAAACAACAGATTATTTTTGTATAGGTGAATAATAGGAACCTTGACCCAATTTCAGTTTTTTTTCGGAGCTAAATAACTATACGTTGTTAAAATTTAGGGAAAAACCAGCACGAAGTTGTGATGTAATCCTGTTAACACACACACATAAACACACACACACACATATATATATATATATATATATATGTATGTGTATGTGTGTATACAAGTGCGAGTGTGCTTGCAATCTATGAAAAATAAAAAAGTGAAAATCCCATTTTGTACTGATTTAGAGGCTACAATATTATAAGAATGTTTTATCATTGTTTACTGCATTATATATATATATATATATATATATGTATATATATGCATAAACATATATATATATATATATATATAATGTGAACTATATTATTACGAACATTCTAGGAAAATAAAGATTTATATATAATATAAAAATTTCACATCCTGAGAGATGAAGAAAATTACATTATTGAAGATTTTTTTTTCAAATATTTCGAGATAGTAAAAAACACTGCTAGGGAGAGGAAATATTACCTAAACATATATACAGCTTCATTATTTCTTTATCGTTTCTCTAACAACAACAACAACAACATCAACAATAATAATAGTAAATAATAATGACAACAACAAACAAAAATAACAACATCAACAACAATAATAATGATAATAATAATAAAGGATAAAATTTATTACTACCATTATCACTAGCTAAGATACAACCCTAATTGGAAAAAGCAGGATGCTATAAGTTAGGGGCTCCAAGAGGAAAAAATAGCCCAGTGAGGAACGGATATAAGAAAATAAACAAACTACACGAAAGGTAATGAAAAAAGACCACATAAGTAGAACAATTTTAACACCTTAGTTCGATATTCTATCCGAGCTTAATTCTGTCATTTTTTCCATATTACTTGACTTTACAAAAGCAAAGAGATCTAGATAGTAATTTTCTGTAAAATATTTATGGGATTTACATACCAACCTTGGGTTTACAAAGGTATGGAATAAACAGACATTACAAGCCTTTAGATTTATAGAAGACCTACGAATATATCTGATTATGAGGCTTAATGTCATCCGTGAGAGAGAGAGAGAGAGAGAGAGAGAGAGAGATCCTTTTGTTGACCATGTTTGTGAGAAAGAGCCCATGTGAGAGAGAGAGAGAGAGAGAGAGAGAGAGAGAGAGAATCCTTTTTGTTGACCATGTTTGTGAGAAAGAGAGCCCATGAGAGAGAGAGAGAGAGAGAGAGATATATATATATATATATATAGAGAGAGAGAGAGAGAATCCTTTTTGTTGACCATGTTTGTGAGAAAGAGAGCCCATGTGTATGAGAGAGAGAGAGAGAGAGAGAGAGAGAGAGAGATAATCCCTTTTGTTGACTATGTGTGTGTGTGTGTGTGTGTGTGTGTGAGAGAGGAGAGAGAGAGAGAGAGAGAGAGAGAGAGACTGACTCCATTTCGTTGACCGCCAGTTCCAGTTCATTTACGCCACAGAAACTTCTAATTCTGCTGACGACAGCAGAATTTGATACTTGTTTCGCAGCCAAAAGCCTTTTCACAGGTTTTTAAAAAAGAGTAATGGCGTTGTTGACTCTTCCATTTAGAGATAGGAAAACCTTCCGGGAGTGAAAATCCACATGGATATTATTTATTCTTTTCATATATTTATTTTTTTTTATTTAAGCGCGTTGAAGGAAGGAGTATCTCTCTCTCTCTCTCTCTCTCTCTCTCTCTCTCTCTATATATATATATATATATATTTATATATATATATATATTCATATATATATAATGTGCGTGTATATATATATATATATATATACATACATTATATATATATATATATATATACATACATTATATATATATATACATACATTATATATATATTTATATATATATATATATGTATATATATTATATATATATACATACATATATAGTCATACATACATATATAGTATTTACATATACATACAGTATATATACAGTATATGTATATATAAATATTAAATATATACATACATTTATATGTATATATAAAAAGTAACACCCAAAACCACCCCCTATATCTGTATGTGGTCTGATGCTAAAGGGGTCGATTACACCTGTTTCAACTTTGTCAGGGTTCGAATCCTTGGCCGACCAGAGGCTATTATCTTCTGAGTTAATTCCCCCTTGGGTCTCTGATCCCGAGGCAGAGCGAATTCGATATTGAGAGGTATTTAGACTTATATGAATAAAGGAAAATCACTAATAAATATACAGTGTGTGTGGGGGGGGGGGGGGAGCTGCTGTCAGAATGGTAAAGTACTCCACTTCATTATAAAAATGCTCGTGTTCATTTACACCAAAACTGATGAATGGAAAGCAAACCAAAAGCAATCCACTGTTCTATCAAAAGACGAAATAGGAGAAAAGGATTCGTTTCTAACTCCAAAGGACGAGAGTATCTGTTTTTTCATTTGTCAAGGACCTTGTGTGTACATGCATCTGTCAGTATTAGTCATGTATCTCAAAACGGTTTAACAGAACCGAATGAGAGTTTGTATAGCCCCAGAGAACCACCATGATAGAATCTAGAAGTTTTATTCCAGCTGTGACCAGGTTGTGGAATGATCTTCCTAATCGAGTAGTTGAATCAGTAGAACTTTATAAGTTCGAACTAGCAGCAAACGTTTTAATGTTGAACAGGCTTACATAAGTCCTTTTATAGTTTATATATCAAATATCTGTTTTAATGTTCTTAATGTTTTTAAAATATTTTATCAAATTTTTCATTACTACTTATATTGTTTATTTATTTCCTTACTTCCTTTCCTCACTGGCCTTTTTTTTCCCTGTTGGAGCCCTTGGGCTTATAGCATCTTGCTTTTCCAACTAGTGTTGTAGCTTAGCTAATAATAATAATAATAATAATAATAATAATAATAATAATAATAGTGTACAAGAACAGACCAGCCGCATTGATAACTCTCTCACTCGTTATTATATCACTTCCTATACGGCAACGAAGGAAATAAATCCCAATAAACCCCTAGAGAACATTATACACTATACAGTATATAACCTGAGCTCCAAATGAATGAAAATCTATCATCGAGTAAAAACGTGTTCTCCTTACTCTATCTCTATATCGGTTTAAAGGTTTAAAGGCCACTCATGAAGGGCAGGGGCAAAGGACAGTGACATTGCCCTATCAAGCAGCACAATGCCATAAGACTGACCATATACACATATGATCAGCGCCCAAGTCCCATCTCCATCCAAGCTGGGACCAGGGAGGACCAGGCAATGGCTGCTGATGACTCAACGGATAGACCTATAGGCTCCCCTAAACCCACCATCCTTAGCTCACAAGGATGGTGAGGTTGGAGAGACCAAAGAAACTAAATAGTTTGAGCGGGACTCAAACCCCAGTCTGGCGTTCACCAGTCAGGGACGTTACCACATCGGCCACCAAAAATAGAACTTGTAAGGGATGATGCAATAGTTCACTTACACAGAAAGGCGTGGCAATAATACTTCTTACCACTACTTTAAATGTTAAAAATAAATAAGGAAAACTACGATAAAGGCACAGTGTGATGTGATGATATGGAATCCGCGGAAATATGCGATAAATTTTGAATTCAATCAGATCAATCTTTTTTTTTTTAAATATATAACCTAACATTTTCAAAGATTTGATTAAAATACAAAGAATGACAAACTAAAGGAATTCCTCCGAGCTCCTGATTTCCAAAGGAAGAACCTCTCTCTCTCTCTCTCTCTCTCTCTCTCTCTCTCTCTCTCATGCAAATGCTGAATGGACACTTTGACTGATGAAGAAGGAAGTTTAGCTGACACAGTCATTGGGTTAATAGAATAGATTTCGGGACTGATACGTTTAGATTGATAACTGCAGGACCCATTCTAATTGATATTTGCAACTTTTTGGATAATCCAATTATTATTATTATTATTATTATTATTATTATTATTATAATAATTTTTATTATTATTATTATTATTAAATGCTAAGCTAAAACTCTAGTTGGAAAAGAAGGATGCTATAAGCTCAGGGGTCCCAACAGGGAAAATAGCCCAGTGAGGAAAGGAAATAAGGAAAAATAAAATATTTTAAGAATAGTAACATTAAAATAAATATTTCCTATATAAACTATAAAAAATTTAACAAAAGAAGAGGAAGAGAAACTAGATAGAACAGTGTGCCCGAGTGTACCCTCAAGCAAGGGAACTCTAACCCAAGACAGTGGAAGACCATGGTACAGAAACTATGGCACTACCCAAGACTAGAGAACAATGGTTTGATTTTGGAGTGTCCTTCTCCTAAAAGAGCTGCTTACCACAGCTGATGAGTCTCTTCTACCCTTACCAAGAGGAAAGTAGCCACTGAAGCATTAGAGTGCAGTAGTTAACCCCTTGGGTGAAGAAGAATTGCTTGGCAATCTCAGTGTTGTCAGGTAATAATATATATCGGGAAAACGAAATAAAGCATTGCAATGTTAAATACAAAAATGTAATAAAATTATGAACAAGACATGAAAGGAAAATTTAAAAAATTAAACTTCACGCTAAACAATGATGGTTTTTCGATGCTAAAAATCTTATTTAAACATGAAACATTAACATAAAATCAACGTATAATTAAAGAAATTAAAATTTGCTCTCTCTCTCTCTCCTCTCTCTCTCTCTCTCCTCTCTCTCTCTAATCAAAAGTAACGAACAAATTCAAATAAGACATTGAAAAAAAATAACATTAAAACAGATAATTAATAAATAGAGTAAAAAAGACATGTCAGTCTGTTCAACATAAAAACATTTTCTGCAAATTTGAACTTTTGAAGTTCTACTGATTCAACTACCCTATATTATTATTATTATTATTATTATTATTATTATTATTACTATTATTATCATCATCATTAAAAGCCAAGGTACAACCCTAGTTTGAAAAGCAAGATGCTATAACCCCAAGGGCTCCAAGAGGGAAAAATATCCCAGTGAGGAAAGGAAATAAGGAAATAAATAAGCTATAAGAGAAGTAATAAATAACCAAAAATAAAATATCTTAAGAACAGTTACATTAAATTAGATATCTTATAAACTATAAAAACTTCAAAACAAACACGAGGAAGAGAAACAAGATAGAACTGTGACGGGCCGAGAGAAAGTTGTGACTCAAAGACAGCATGGAAAGCAACTGAGTGAGTTTATTATAGAACACTCCTCCTTTATATACAAAAGATCAATGCAACAGGAAATTTCATGTTCAAAATCGACATTGTTACCAGTGAGAAAAACAGACATGTTTTTTCAGGCTCTTTTTAGTGCGAGGGAAGAGCGAAGATACAAGCATAATATATACACAAAATCAACTATGTACGATCGTGTGACACACGGCTGGTACAGAACAGCGTGCTAATTGACTTATTCCTATCATTAATGTCAACATGCTTAACCCAACGTTATTGATCATTACGCAATTTTCGAAAATTGCTTCGCAAAAATAGATCACCCGCAAATGGACTGGCCATTTGCATAATGCAAAAAAAAAAATCTCGGAGTGGCCAGTTGGCCATATTTGCAAAAGAGGGCATTTTCTATGAACCGTAAAACGGAGCTCAATGCTGGCAATTTATTAAAGAGAAAATTCTCTCTCTCTCTCTCTCTCTCTCTCTCCTCCAAAAAGCAAAATCAATCAATCAATCTCTCTCTCTCTCTCTCTCTCTCTCTCTCTCAGAAAAACTTCAAATCAATCTCTCTCTCTCTCTCTCTCTCAGAAAACCAAATTAATCTCTCTCTCTCTCTCTCCTCTCTCTCTCTCTCAGAAAACCAAATCAATCTCTCTCTCTCTCTCTCTCTCTCTCTCTCTCTCTCAGAAAACCAAATCAATCTCTCTCTCTCTCTCTCTCTCTCTCTCTCTCAGAAAACCTCAAATCAATCTCTCTCTCTCTCTCTCTCTCTCTCTCAGAAAACCTCAAATCAATCGCTCTCTCTCTCTCTCTCTCTCTCTCTCTCTCTCAGAAAACCTCAAATCAATCTCTCTCTCTCTCTCTCTCTCTCTCTCTCTCTCTCTCTCAGAAAACCTCAAATCAATCGCTCTCTCTCTCTCTCTCTCTCTCTCTCTCTCTCTCAGAAAACCTCAAATCAATCGCTCCTCTCTCTCTCTCTCTCTCTCTCTCTCTCTCCTCAGAAAACCTCAAATCAATCGCTCTCTCTCTCTTTCTCTCTCTCTCTCTCTCTCTCTCTCTCTCTCTCTCTCAGAAAACCTCAGATCAATCTCTCTCTCTCTCTCTCTCTCTCTCTCTCTCTCTCATGATGATTAATGAAGTTCATTTTGTTTTCATTAATCTAATTCATATTAATTGATAAAAATTTTCTCAATTTCGATTGATTCCTGTGACAAAATAACAAAAAATAATTAATAATACAAACAAACTTAATTGATAGCAAAACTTCTAACGGGTAAACAATATCTAGAAAAGTTCTGATTTTTTTATTTGTAAAACTAAGCCATACTTTTTATGCATATATATTGATTGAAGGTTTGGATTATCATGAGAAATGAAGATTATGCAACACTCCACGTCATGAGCAGGGGCCAACTTTCTTTAGATACATAAAAATTTGAATATATATATATATATATATATATATGGATGAAATTCAACACAATATCGTGTTCAGAAATAAATTTCTATATCATGCTGGGATAGAACCCTAGCCCTCCTCTAACAGAGCCTCTAATGGCATATTGGTAGCGACCTTGCCTTTCAATTGAAGAGGTTATTGTTCGATCCTAGTATGAGATAAAAATTTATTATAATATATATATATATATAAATACACAAACGTGCGTGTGTGTGTGTGTGTGCGTGTTGGACACTCCTGAACATCTACCAACAGAATCTGTGGTTTGTTGTCTGTTGTGCGTATTCATCGTGGATAATAATAATAATAATAATAATAATAATAATAATAATAATAATAATAATAATAATGATAACAATAATAATAATAATAATTATAATAATAATTGTAATAATAATAAACTATGCAAGTAAACGATATGCCAGTAACTTTTTGTTGACAAATATCCAAAATTCTACTTCACCGGATACACTTCGCATTGCAAAAACCGTTCATTCCAATTTCCCAAAATGTGAAAAAAAAAGAGAGAAAAAAAAATGACGGATGTATTCGGATAAAAATGGGAACGTAATATTATTACATTCTAGAATAACATTCTAGAATATAGATAGGACTGTCAAATAAACTCTTTGTCACACATCGTAATATGATAGAGCTCTCCCTTCAACTACATTTTTAAAATGATTTCTATCTTCCATCTTGTGGTGGCCTGTTGGTAACGCCTTTACCTGGTGACTGCCAAACTGTGGTTCGATTCCTGCTCAAACTCGTAAGTTCTTTTGTTCGCTGCAACCTCACCATTCCTGTGAGCTTAGGATGGGGGGTTTAGGGGGTGAGGAGCCTTTAGGTCTATCTGCTGAGTCCCTGAGAAGCCATTGCCTGGTTCTCATTGATCCTAGCTTGGGTGGAGCGGGGGCTTGGGCGCTGATCATATGTACTATATGTATAGTTCAGTCTCTATGTCATTGTCGCTTGCCTCTGCCATTCATGAGTGTCCTTTAAACCGAGATCTATCTTCAACAGGGATGTGGTGGCCTATTGAAAAGTCCCTGCCTAATGATCACCGGACTGGGGTTCGAGTACTGCTCAAACTCTTTAGTTTCTTCGATCATGAACAGACGATCTTTAATATTTTCTAAAATACTGTTTAAAAAAATGGCTTCTTTTAAGTATGAAAGGTGAACTAAGGATAGTTATGAAGAAAAGGGCGAGGCAACACGGATGATTGGTTAATATCAAGTGCCAATGATTTGGGGATAATAATGCAGCATGAGGCAGAGGAGCGTCTCGTGAATGGTTGTGAACCTCTTGGAGAGAGGAAATGCCCCCCTAATTGGTATCAAAATGAAATCACAAAATATCGATTTGTTAAAATTCCCACCAAAATTCACAGCCTTAAAAATAGCAAAATAATCTAGATATATTTAACTAAAAACAACAAAATTCTTCACATCAAAGTAAAATAATATTGACTATAAAAGAAAAAATTGTCTTACTAAGAAGTTGGAAGACACAGGCCTACATAGCTGAGGACTATGAACCGCGAGGTAGATGATGATGAATGGAGAAGTATTGAATTAAAAGCTCAAGATAGAGACGACTGGCGAAATCTAACTGAGGCCCTTTGCGACAATAGGCGTAGGAGGAGATGATGAAGTGTGCACTAATGTATGATATTGTACTATAGAAAAAGCAATGAAGAATTATTTTCATTTCCAATCGGCAATTAATCAGATTGTGTATTTGATGCTTGGCGGAATTATCAACACATGTCTAAGTAACACGGAAAAAAAAAAAAAAAAAAAAAAAAAAAAAAAAAAAAACCGATTGGAATTAATTTCCCAAATGAAATTAATTTCATTTTCAAAATACAGTAAACTCCACAAGAAATTATTGTTCGAAATTAAATATATTTTTTATATAAAATAAGCCTTCCAAATGAAGTTCATTTTCAAAATTGAAATAATTTTCCAAATAAAATTAATTTTCCATATGATACTGATTTCTCAATCAAAATTAATTTTCCATAAATTCAATTAATATTCTAACTGAAATTAATTTTCTATATATTTAATTTTCTAAATGAAATTAATTTTCCATATACTTAATTAATTTTCTAAATGAAATTAATTTCCAAAATGAAATTAATTTCCAACCAACCATGAAAGTGGCTATCAAGACACATACAAACATAAGGAGAACTTCTAGTGCTTGTTGCAACTTATATCTTCAAAAAAATGTCATATTGCATGATCAAAGCTGTGCATATACTTTTTTTTTGCCAGCCACCGTGACATACAAACGTCTCCAATGTGGATTACATCAACTATAAATAATCCCGTAAAAAAACTTCTAATGGCTTGACACCAACACCCTCTCACCACTAATCTCACCATTAATCTCCTTTGATGTCAGTAATCGATGTCAGTAATCTCTGCGGATCTTAGAGTTCGGAGCATTAATCAAAATTACAGATATTCAACTCACTATAGTCAATTCTTTTTAGCGAGGCAGATTTGCACCGACTCGCAGGGGGTGCCCTTTTAGCTCGGAAAAGTTTCTTGATCGCTGATTGGTTGGACAAGATAATTCTAACCAATCAGATAGCAGGAAACATTTCCGAGCTAAAAGGGCACCGCTGCGAGTTAGTGCAAATGCGCCTCATTAAAAAAAAATTTAGTATAGATTCCTTAGAAGAGGAAAACACGATGTTTAGGCAATACTTTTAAATGTTTAAAGGTAGCTCATGACTCAACTCACTATAGTCAATTCTTTTTAGTGAGGCAGATTTGCACCTACTCGCAGGGGTGCCCTTTTAGCTCGGAAACGTTTCCTGATCGCTGATTGGTTGGACAAGATGATTCTAACCAATCAGATAGCAGGAAAGATTTCCGAGCTGAAAGGGAACCGCTGCGAGTCAGGGCAAATGCGCCTCGTTAACAAAAATTGAGTATAGATTCCCTAGAAGAGGAAAACACAATGTTTTGGCAATATTCTTAAAGGTTTACAGGCCGCTCATGAATGGCAGAGACAAAGGACAGTGACAATGCCATAGAGACTGACCAAATATACATGTGATCAGCACCCAAGCCCCCCTTTCCACACAAGCTAGGACCAAGGATGGTTAGGCAATGGCTGTGACAACTTGGCAGATAGACCTATAGGGTCCCCCAAACCTCCATCCTTAACTCACAAGGATGGTGGGATTGCAGCGACCAAAGAAACTAACAAGTTTGAGCGGGACTCGAACTCCAGTCTGGCGATCACCAGTCAGGGACGTTACCGCAACCCTAAATGTATTTCAAATATTCAAGTGTCAATTTATGTTACATTAGGTTTTCAATATGTTATAATTCTTTTCAATAAAGTATAATTAAAGTGGTAAACTCCAGCATTATAACAACATATAGCAAATGTAATTTTCCAAAATCGTTATAATATAACGACTATGCTTACAATTTCGAAAACCTACAACATAAACCAGATTTCCTAGAAGAGGATACCAATATGCTTTGGCAATATATTAGAACACAGTTGGAATAAATCTATTTCAAATATCACACAACAAACGCTTGTGCTTCGGCTAAGTGTATATGCCACAGTCGACTTTCGACATCTTATAAAAAAAAAAAAAGATTGTCATCATCATCATCATCATCTCCTACGCCTATTGACACAAAGGGCCTCCATACACACTAAATCCATAGAGGATTCATTAGCTAAATTCATCAAAGGATAGCCAATTCCTTGTGATGCTCAGTACCTATCTAAGGCAAGTCTAAAAAAGTTAATAAAATATAAATCAAATGGTAAACTAAAGCATTCCAACAATATAATATAATTGTAATTGTTCAGTGGCTACTTTCCTCTTGGTAAGGGTAGAAGAGACTCTTTAGCTATGGTAACCAGCTTTTCTAGGAGAGGGACACTCCAAAATCAAACCATTGTTCTCTAGTCTTGGATAGTGCCATAGCCTCTGTACCATGGTCTTCCACTGTCTTGGGTTAGAGTTCTCTTGCTTGAGGGTACACTCGGCCACACTATGCTATCTTATTTCTCTTCCTCTTGTTTTGTTCAATTTTTTATAGTTTATTTAGGAAGTATTTAATTTGATGTTGTTACTATTCATATATTTTATTTTTCCTTGTTTCCTTTCCTCACTGGGCTATTTTGCCTGTTGGAGCCCCTGTGCTTATAACATCCTGCCTTTCACACAAGGGTTGTAGCTTAGCAAGTAATAATAATAATAATAATAATAATAATAATAATAATAATAATAATAATATAGTCAATGCAATTTTCGAAAATAGTCATAACGACTATGATTTTAATTTCGAAAACCTACATCAACAAATATAAAAATCATATTAACACAAACTACGTATAACACTATCGAATCAGCTAAACCCCGAATAATATAATCTTATAAAATTGCAAACTTTAACATTTCTCATAAAATTCTGTTTCGAAAAATGCTGAAACTGCACTTCGGGTTTATTACTCAAATATATTCCCGTTTCCTCCCCATCAGTTGTTTTCATTATGCAGCAGCAACTGGGATTATTATTATTATTATTATTATTATTATTATTATTATTATTATAATTATTATTGTTATTATTATTATTATCATTATTATTATTATTACTATTATTAGCTAAGCTACAATCCTACTTGGAATAGCATGATGCTATAAGCCCAACTGCTCCAATAGGAAAAAATAGCCCAGTGAGGAAAGGGAACAAGGAAAATAAATAAACTAAAAAGAGGTAATAACACTCAAAATAAAATATCTTAAGATCATTAACAACATTAATTTCGATGTATCATATATAAACTATAAAAAACTTCATAAAAACAAGAGGAAGAGAAACAAGACAGAATAGCGTGCCCGAGTGTACCCTCAAGCAAGAGAACTCTAACCCATGACGGTGGGAGACCATGGTACAGAGGCCATGGCACTACCCAAGACTAGACAACAATGGTTTGCTTTTGAAGTGCCCTTCTCCGAGAAGAACTTCTTGCCAAGGTGAGAGGGAGTAGAAAGAGAACAATCTCGAGGAAAATCGTAATATATGGGAAAACTAATTTTTGCCTACTTTCGCTGCGAAGAAACTTAACGCCCTACATCATCATCATCTTCTACGCAAAGGGCCTCAATTAGATTTCGTAAATCATCTCTAACTTGATCTAATAATTCAATACTTCCCCATTTCAACATCTACTTCGCGCTTCATATATTAAGCCACGTAGGCCTGGGTCCTCCAATTCATCCAGTGCCTTCTGGAGCCCAGTTGATCGTTTGGCGGACTAACCTCTCTCGGGGAGTGCGAAGATCATGCCCAAACCATCTCCATCTACATCAGGTTTGGAGATTATATTCGTGAAATTTTCTAAGCCATAGTGAGATTGCTTTGAATCATCCTCAATTAATAGTAAGGATCGTGAAATTTTAGGCCACTTGATCTGAATTCAAGGAATTCTTGTGAAATTTTTCCCAACTGCAGAAAAAATTTCATTAGTGCTGTTTGGGAGCAAGGGAATACTGTAGTTGAAATTTTACTTACTATTTGAGTATATTTCAAAGATGTTCAAGGTATTCCTAATGTATCACATTATCAATGAACCATACGTATCAATCTCAAACGAAAGAGAGAGAGAGAGAGAGAGAGAGAGAGAGAGAGAGAGAGAGAGAGAGAGAGAGAGAGAGAGAGATTTTCAAGGAATTCCTAATGTAATGTATTATCATCGCACCGTATTTATGAATCTCGAGAGAGAGAGAGAGAGAGAGAGAGAGAGAGAGAGAGAGAGAGAGAGAGAGAGAGATGAGAGAGAGAGAGAGAGAGAGAGAGTTTTCCAACTTAAATCCTTCAGTAAAATTTTCCTTTCGAATCGTCTTGGCAACTTTTCAAGAGTTCAGCCATCCCTATCACCTCCGCTGAATCTAGATAACTTTAAAAAACAAAAGAAAAAAAGATTCTCCTTTTTATCTGTCTATTTCTGTTCTCTAGGCCCGAATATGTAGTCATTTCAATTCCAAAAGATCCGAAACATGTAGTCCCTTCCATTCTACCAGCCCCGAATATGTAATCTCTTCTATTCCACCACCCTCGAATATGTAGTCTCTTCCATTCCACCAGCCCAGAATATGTAGTCTCTTCTATTCCACCAGCCCAGAATATGTAGTCTTTTCTATTCCACCAGCCCAGAATATGTAGTCTCTTCTATTCCACCAGCCCAGAATATGTAGTCTCTTCTATTCCACCACCCCCGAATGTGTAGTCTCTTCCATTCCACCAGCCCATAATATGTAGTCTCTTCTATTCCACCAGCCCATAATATGTAGTCTCTTCTATTCCACCAGCCCAGAATATGTAGTCTCTTCTATTCCACCAGCCCAGAATATGTAGTCTCTTCTATTCCACCACCCCCGAATGTGTAGTCTCTTCCATTCCACCAGCCCATAATATGTAGTCTCTTCTATTCCACCAGACCAGAATATGTAGTCTCTTCTATTCCACCACCCCCGAATGTGTAGTCTCTTCCATTCCACCAGCCCAGAATATGTAGTCTCTTCTATTCCACCAGCCCAGAATATGTAGTCTCTTCTATTCCACCACCCCCGAATGTGTAGTCTCTTCCATTCCACCAGCCCATAATATGTAGTCTCTTCTATTCCACCAGCCCAGAATATGTAGTCTCTTCTATTCCACCACCCCCGAATGTGTAGTCTCTTCCATTCCACCAGCCCATAATATGTAGTCTCTTCTATTCCACCAGCCCATAATATGTAGTCTCTTCTATTCCACCAGCCCAGAATATGTAGTCTCTTCTATTCCACCACCCCCGAATGTGTAGTCTCTTCCATTCCACCAGCCCATAATATGTAGTCTCTTCTATTCCACCAGCCCAGAATATGTAGTCTCTTCTATTCCACCACCCCCGAATGTGTAGTCTCTTCCATTCCACCAGCCCATAATATGTAGTCTCTTCTATTCCACCAGCCCATAATATGTAGTCTCTTCTATTCCACCAGCCCAGAATATGTAGTCTCTTCTATTCCACCACCCCCGAATGTGTAGTCTCTTCCATTCCACCAGCCCAGAATATGTAGTCTCTTCTATTCCACCACCCCCGAATGTGTAGTCTCTTCCATTCCACCAGCCCATAATATGTAGTCTCTTCCATTCCACCAGCCCATAATATGTAGTCTCTTCTATTCCACCAGCCCAGAATATGTAGTCTCTTCTATTCCACCACCCCCGAATGTGTAGTCTCTTCCATTCCACCAGCCCAGAATATGTAGTCTCTTCTATTCCACCAGCCCAGAATATGTAGTCTCTTCTATTCCACCACCCCCGAATGTGTAGTCTCTTCCATTCCACCAGCCCATAATATGTAGTCTCTTCTATTCCACCAGCCCAGAATATGTAGTCTCTTCTATTCCACCACCCCCGAATGTGTAGTCTCTTCCATTCCACCAGCCCATAATATGTAGTCTCTTCTATTCCACCAGCCCATAATATGTAGTCTCTTCTATTCCACCAGCCCAGAATATGTAGTCTCTTCTATTCCACCACCCCCGAATGTGTAGTCTCTTCCATTCCACCAGCCCATAATATGTAGTCTCTTCTATTCCACCAGCCCAGAATATGTAGTCTCTTCTATTCCACCACCCCCGAATGTGTAGTCTCTTCCATTCCACCAGCCCATAATATGTAGTCTCTTCTATTCCACCAGCCCAGAATATGTAGTCTCTTCTATTCCACCACCCCCGAATGTGTAGTCTCTTCCATTCCACCACCCCATAATATGTAGTCTCTTCTATTCCACCAGCCCATAATATGTAGTCTCTTCTATTCCACCAGCCCAGAATATGTAGTCTCTTCTATTCCACCACCCCCGATTGTGTAGTCTCTTCCATTCCACCAGCCCATAATATGTAGTCTCTTCTATTCCACCAGCCCAGAATATGTAGTCTCTTCTATTCCACCACCCCCGAATGTGTAGTCTCTTCCATTCCACCAGCCCATAATATGTAGTCTCTTCTATTCCACCAGCCCAGAATATGTAGTCTCTTCTATTCCACCACCCCCGAATGTGTAGTCTCTTCCATTCCACCAGCCCATAATATGTAGTCTCTTCTATTCCACCAGCCCATAATATGTAGTCTCTTCTATTCCACCAGCCCATAATATGTAGTCTCTTCTATTCCACCAGCCCAGAATATGTAGTCTCTTCTATTCCACCCCCCCCCCCCGAATGTGTAGTCTCTTCCATTCCACCAGCCCATAATATGTAGTCTCTTCTATTCCACCAGCCCAGAATATGTAGTCTCTTCTATTCCACCACCCCCGAATGTGTAGTCTCTTCCATTCCACCAGCCCAGAATATGTAGTCTCTTCTATTCCACCAGCCCAGAATATGTAGTCTTTTCTATTCCACCAGCCCAGAATATGTAGTCTCTTCTATTCCACCACCCCCGAATGTGTAGTCTCTTCCATTCCACCAGCCCATAATATGTAGTCTCTTCTATTCCACCAGCCCAGAATATGTAGTCTCTTCTATTCCACCAGCCCAGAATATGTAGTCTCTTCTATTCCACCAGCCCAGAATATGTAGTCTCTTCTATTCCACCACCCCCGAATGTGTAGTCTCTTCCATTCCACCAGCCCATAATATGTAGTCTCTTCTATTCCACCAGCCCAGAATATGTAGTCTCTTCTATTCCACCACCCCCGAATGTGTAGTCTCTTCCATTCCACCAGCCCATAATATGTAGTCTCTTCTATTCCACCAGCCCAGAATATGTAGTCTCTTCTATTCCACCAGCCCAGAATATGTAGTCTCTTCTATTCCACCAGCCCAGAATATGTAGTCTCTTCTATTCCACCAGCCCAGAATATGTAGTCTTTTCTATTCCACCAGCCCAGAATATGTAGTCTCTTCTATTCCACCAGCCCAGAATATGTAGTCTCTTCTATTCCACCACCCCCGAATGTGTAGTCTCTTCCATTCCACCAGCCCATAATATGTAGTCTCTTCTATTCCACCAGCCCATAATATGTAGTCTCTTCTATTCCACCAGCCCAGAATATGTAGTCTCTTCTATTCCACCAGCCCAGAATATGTAGTCTCTTCTATTCCACCACCCCCGAATGTGTAGTCTCTTCCATTCCACCAGCCCATAATATGTAGTCTCTTCTATTCCACCAGCCCAGAATATGTAGTCTCTTCTATTCCACCACCCCCGAATGTGTAGTCTCTTCCATTCCACCAGCCCATAATATGTAGTCTCTTCTATTCCACCAGCCCAGAATATGTAGTCTCTTCTATTCCACCAGCCCAGAATATGTAGTCTCTTCTATTCCACCAGCCCAGAATATGTAGTCTCTTCTATTCCACCACCCCCGAATGTGTAGTCTCTTCCATTCCACCAGCCCATAATATGTAGTCTCTTCTATTCCACCAGCCCAGAATATGTAGTCTCTTCTATTCCACCAGCCCAGAATATGTAGTCTCTTCTATTCCACCACCCCCGAATGTGTAGTCTCTTCCATTCCACCAGCCCATAATATGTAGTCTCTTCTATTCCACCAGCCCAGAATATGTAGTCTCTTCTATTCCACCAGCCCAGAATATGTAGTCTCTTCTATTCCACCAGCCCAGAATATGTAGTCTCTTCTATTCCACCAGCCCAGAATATGTAGTCTCTTCTATTCCACCAGCCCAGTATATGTAGTCTCTTCTATTCCACCAGCCCAGAATATGTAGTCTCTTCTATTCCACCAGCCCAGAATATGTAGTCTCTTCTATTCCACCACCCTCGAATATGTAGTCTCTTCCATTCCACCAGCCCAGAATATGTAGTCTCTTCTATTCCACCAGCCCAGAATATGTAGTCTTTTCTATTCCACCAGCCCAGAATATGTAGTCTCTTCTATTCCACCAGCCCAGAATATGTAGTCTCTTCTATTCCACCACCCCCGAATGTGTAGTCTCTTCCATTCCACCAGCCCATAATATGTAGTCTCTTCTATTCCACCAGCCCAGAATATGTAGTCTCTTCTATTCCACCAGCCCAGAATATGTAGTCTCTTCTATTCCACCAGCCCAGAATATGTAGTCTCTTCTATTCCACCAGCCCAGAATATGTAGTCTCTTCTATTCCACCACCCCCGAATGTGTAGTCTCTTCCATTCCACCAGCCCATAATATGTAGTCTCTTCTATTCCACCAGCCCATAATATGTAGTCTCTTCTATTCCACCAGCCCAGAATATGTAGTCTCTTCTATTCCACCAGCCCAGAATATGTAGTCTCTTCTATTCCACCAGCCCAGAATATGTAGTCTCTTCTATTCCACCAGCCCAGAATATGTAGTCTCTTCTATTCCACCACCCCCGAATGTGTAGTCTCTTCCATTCCACCAGCCCATAATATGTAGTCTCTTCTATTCCACCAGCCCAGAATATGTAGTCTCTTCTATTCCACCAGCCCAGAATATGTAGTCTCTTCTATTCCACCAGCCCAGAATGTGTAGTCTCTTCTATTCCACCAGCCCAGAATATGTAGTCTCTTCTATTCCACCACCCCCGAATGTGTAGTCTCTTCCATTCCACCAGCCCATAATATGTAGTCTCTTCTATTCCACCAGCCCAGAATATGTAGTCTCTTCTATTCCACCAGCCCAGTATATGTAGTCTCTTCTATTCCACCAGCCCAGAATATGTAGTCTCTTCTATTCCACCAGCCCAGAATATGTAGTCTCTTCTATTCCACCAGCCCAGTATATGTAGTCTCTTCTATTTCACCAGCCCAGAATATGTAGTCTCTTCTATTCCACCAGCCCAGAATATGTAGTCTCTTCTATTCCACCAGCCCAGAATATGTAGTCTCTTCTATTCCACCAGCCCAGAATATGTAGTCTCTTCTATTCCACCAGCCCAGAATATGTAGTCTCTTCTATTCCACCAGCCCAGAATATGTAGTCTCTTCTATTCCACCAGCCCAGAATATGTAGTCTCTTCTATTTCACCAGCCCAGAATATGTAGTCTCTTCTATTCCACCAGCCCAGAATATGTAGTCTCTTCTATTCCACCAGCCCAGAATATGTAGTCTCTTCTATTCCACCAGCCCAGAATATGTAGTCTCTTCTATTCCACCAGCCCAGAATATGTAGTCTCTTCTATTCCACCAGCCCAGAATATGTAGTCTCTTCTATTCCACCAGCCCAGAATATGTAGTCTCTTCTATTCCACCAGCCCAGAATATGTAGTCTCTTCTATTCCACCAGCCCAGAATATGTAGTCTCTTCTATTCCACCAGCCCAGAATATGTAGTCTCTTCTATTCCACCAGCCCAGAATATGTAGTCTCTTCTATTCCACCAGCCCAGAATATGTAGTCTCTTCTATTCCACCAGCCCAGAATATGTAGTCTCTTCTATTCCACCAGCCCAGAATATGTAGTCTCTTCTATTCCACCAGCCCAGAATATGTAGTCTCTTCTATTCCACCAGCCCAGAATATGTAGTCTCTTCTATTCCACCAGCCCAGAATATGTAGTCTCTTCTATTCCACCAGCCCAGAATATGTAGTCTCTTCTATTCCACCAGCCCAGAATAGGTAATGTCTTAAACTCTAAAGTAGTCCTCATTTGTCCCAGGAAAATTTCCCAGATTTTCCATCTATCTATCTATCTATTTGACTAGTCGAGTCTCACGTCATCAATGCCAGTGACATGGGTTACAGCATCATTCAATCTCCTGAAAGAAGTTTATGGAAGTGAAGTTGTTGTGAAGTTGTTAAATGGAAGATAGCGAGGTCTATTTATCGCTGCTATTTACCCACAAAAAGACTAAAACTCAACGCTGACGAGAGAGAGAGAGAGAGAGAGAGAGAGAGAGAGAGAGAGAGAGAGAGAGAGAGAGAGACGCATTTATCTAAATATATTTTTTTCAATACAAAACATTGATTATTTTCTTAATCACGGATGAAAACTCAATGGAAAATGGAGAGAGAGAGAGAGAGAGAGAGAGAGAGAGAGAGAGAGAGAGAGAGAGAGAGATGCGAACACATTTATCTAAATATATTTTTTTCAATACAGGACATTAATTATTTTTCTAAACAATCACGGATGAAAATTTACTGGAGAGAGAGAGAGAGAGAGAGAGAGAGAGAGAGAGAGAGAGAGAGAGAGAGAGAGAGAGAGAGAGAGATTAACGATGCGAACGGATTTATCTGAATATTTTTTCTAATAAAGCCGAAGAAAATTTACTAGAAAACAATTTGATTGAACTATATTTCGAATGATCATTTTGTGGGGAGGTAGGTAGTTGGAGAGGGCTGTATAAAAGCACGTAGAAGCCACAGAGGGGGGAGGGGGGGGGCGAGATGATAATATTAGTGAAGGAAATTCCGCTCATTATAGTGATGTCCTTTAAAACTTCGTTATGCCGACTGGGCAAATCCTGTTGCACGACTCATTTAAAGGTTTAAAGGCCACTCATGAATGGCAGGGTCAAGGGACAGTGACACTGCCCTATCGAGCAGGACAATGCCCTAGAGACTGACCGTATATACATATGATCAGCGCCCAAGCCCCTCTCCATCCAAGCTAAGACCAAGGAGGGCCAGGCAATGGCTGCTGAAGACTCAGCAGATAGACCTATAGGCTCCCCTAACCTATCATCCTTAACACACAAGGATAGTGAGGTTGCAGCGACCAAAGGAACTAACGAGTGTATTTGCTCTTATAATACACTGGCTGCCACCTATCTCTCTCTCTCTCTCTCTCTCTCTCTCTCTCTCTCTCTCTAAGACACTTTGTTGAAACTTATAACAACCAAACACAGCTGACTTTGGACATTCTGAAATTAGTTTCTGAAGAATTCATATAATTGTAACAACACCAGAACTAAATCCAAATCCGACTGCTTTATTATTAATCATTGTCCTGACCAAGTTACGACTGTCAACAGAATACAGAGTGGAATCCGTTGCCTATATAAGTAGGTTTATAATCTATATATGGAATGTTAATGACAACCCATGGGTAAAGATTCCCAGGTGCTGAGTACTTGGTATTTTTAATTTGTAGGTCTCTCTCTCTCTCTCTCTCTCTCTCTCTCTCTCTCTCTCTCTCTCTCTCTCTCTTTCTCCTCTCTCTCTCTCTCTCTCTCTCTCTCTCTCTCTCTCTCTCAGGGTTAATAAGATCCTGCACTTCCAACTAAGGTTGTACCGTCGCTGCTGCTAATAATAATAATAATAATAATAATAATAATAATAATAATAAGTTTATGCAGCTATCATTACCGAACTAAAACAACTCCATTAATAAATAATAGTACTTGTTCATCATCAGAAGAATAACAGTTTTAAAAGCCACCACTTACTATGGCAGAAGCCTCTCTACACACTTCTAAAAATAGATCACAAGAAAAAAGAAAATAACAAAACCAGATTTTTCCTTTCCATTTCCAAGAAAGGCTTTAAATAATAATGCGGAAATTTCTATTTATGTTGAGACCCTCAAGAGAATTGTGGGGAAAAAGTGCTCTTGAATTCTTCCCAGAAACTCTGTTCAGATTTCACCAGATCTTATTTTGATCCCCTCCCCCCTTCTGATAGATATCTTTGGTCTTCCCCGTTCATGTTTAAAGGCCTCTCATGAATGGCAGAGGAAAGGGACAGTGACCATGCCCTAGAGACTGATCATATACGCAAACAGCGCCCTAGCTCCTTTCCACACAAACTTGGACCAGGGAGGGGCAGGCAATGGCTACTGATGACTCAGCAGGTAGATATATAAGCTACCCCCAAAACCCACATCCTTAGTTCACAAGGATGCAAGACGGTACACTCGGGCAACTATTCTATCTATTTTTTCTTCTTCTTGTTTTGATAAAGTTCTTATAGTTTATATAGGAAATATTTATTTTAATGTTGTTACTGTTCGTAAAATATTTTATTTTTCCTTGTTTCCTTTCCTCCCTGGGCTATTTTCCCTATTGGGACCCCTGGCCTTATAGCATCCTGCTTTTCCAACTAGGGTCGTAGCTTAGCAAGTAATAATAATAATAATAATAATAATAATAATAATAATAATGAGGTTATAGACATTACAAAGAAACTATCGACCTTGAGCGGGACTCGAATGCAAATTCGGCGATCGCCAGGTAGGGACGTTTCCAATAGGCCACAAGGGTAAACAAAATGTGCTTGAGTATACATATCACACATCAAATAGAGAGTAAATCAAAAGTTTCTATCTCTGGTGCTGTTAATTTTGTCATTTAGTAGGATGGATGTAGTTGCCTTGCGTTGCCCATTGCCAAGTGATTAATTGTATATTACCCTAGGGAGTAATTCCTCGCGATGAGATTGAATGATTAAGATAGATGATAAGAATGGGACTCCACTGTTGATAAGCGAACCGATAGGGTTGCTGATTCTTCTTTTCATTTCGGATTCCCTTTTGTAGATTTCATGTAAGTCTGGAAACGTTTAAGTTTCGATACGTTTTAACTCGAAATGTTTTGTCTCGAAAAGTTTTATGGCTAGTAACGTTTCAAGTCTCGAAACCTTTTATGTCTCGAAACGTTTTGTCTCGAAACGTCTTATGTCTAGTAACGTTTCAAGCCTCAAAACGTTTTAAGTCTCGGAACGTTTTGTTTCGAAACGTCTTATGTCTAGTAACGTTTCAAGTCTCAAAACGTTTTATGTCTCGAAACGTTTTGTCTCGAAACGTCTTATGTCTAGTAACGTTTCAAGTCTCAAAACGTTTCAAGTCTCAAAACGTTTTATGTCTCGAAAGGTTTTGTCTCGAAACGTCTTATGTCTAGTAACGTTTCAAGCCTCAAAATGTTTTATGTCTCGGAACGTTTTGTTTCGAAACGTCTTATGTCTAGTAACGTTTCAAGTCTCAAAACGTTTCAAGCCTCAAAACGTTTTATGTCTCGAAACGTTTTGTTTCGAAACATATTATGTCTAGTAACGTTTCAAGACTCAAAATGTTTCAAGTCTCAAAATGTCTCAAAACGTTTAGTCTCGGAACGTCTTATGTCTAGTAACGTTTCAAGTCTCAAAACGTTTCAAGCCTCAAAACGTTTTATGTCTCGAAACGTTTTGTTTCGAAACATATTATGTCTAGTAACGTTTCAAGACTCAAAATGTTTCAAGTCTCAAAACGTCTCAAAACGTTTTGTCTCGAAACGTCTTAAGTCTAGTAACGTTTCAAGTCTCAAAACGTTTAATGTCTCGGAATGTTTTAAGCCTCAAAACGCTTTAAGTCTCGAAACCTTTCAAGTCTCAAAACGTTTGATATCTCGAAATATTTCAAGTCTCGAAACGTTTGATGTCTCGAAACATTTTAAGTCTCGAAACGTTTTATGTCTCGAAACGTTGCAAGTCTCCAAACGTTTTATGTCTCGAAATGTTTCAAGTCTCGAAACGTTTAAAGTTTCAAAAGGTTTCGAGCCTCAAAACGTTTTAGTCTCGAAACGTTTGATCGCCATAGTCTCTTTACAAAAATTTCTCTAAATGCAAAGCACCAATGAGACAGGCAAACTGATCTTTTTATCAGCCCAGGCTCAAAGAATACAGTTTTGGAGCCAAGGACTATTTTGGAGCCGGGGTCCGTTTTGGAGCCAGGGTTCATTTTTGTAGCCGGGGTCCGTTTTGGAGCCAGGGACATTTTTGGAGCCAGGCTACATTTTGGAGCCTGGGTTCATTTTGGGAGCAGGGGTCCATTTTGGAGGAAAGGGGGGAGAAAATACTGAGGAAACAAAAGACCTTAAAAGGAAACCATAGACTTTAAGGGGGAAACAATAAACGTAAAAAGTAAAGGTGTTTGGTTTCATTTCCAGTTTCATCAGAATAGATGCTCACCAGAACGTCAGTTGTGCAAGCCCAACACCTTGCTGTGTTGCCCAAACCACAGCAGTGGCCTCCCCATTAAACAGCTTAAACTTACGGTCCCGGGTTGGGATCGATCTGCTGCCATGCGATTGCTAGCCGAACACGTTACCACTGCACAGTATTAGTATTAAACCCTGGATAGGTACGGTGGGTCGTTTGCGACCCCGAGCGTCAAAAAAAAAACAGGTTTTTCTCACGTGACTCACCCCTGTGACTGAATTTGTGGGTGATCGACCTGCAGGAGGTGTCTCCCCTACACGCTCTAGTAGTGTCCAGATGTGCATTGCTGTAGCTGTACTCCTTCCCCGATTTCTGAGACGCGTCGGGGTCGTTCGCGTCCGAGTTTACCCTTCTGAGGTAGTTTGCATAATTATCAAAGTTATTACGTATTATGAAATTGTCGTAGAATGGTGCAACTTGTATAGGTTATCAGTTGTGGAAAGTCTTGGTGGATTGTTTGGCTACCATGTGCATGTTTTTTTTTTTTAGTTAAAATGTCGTTCATCACCACGAGGACCATTTTACCGCGAGTGCCCCTTTTTCATTTTTTTTCATTTTTTTGCCAAGTCATTTTTCCGTAAGATATTGCCAAATAGTGTCGTAAAACTTTTGCTTGTTTAGTGTTGGAAAGTGTGTCTAGATGATCTGGCTACCCATGCATGACTTTGTTTTTGTCAGATACGACGTAGTTATTGGTATATTGGGTATTTAACTGCGGTTACCAATTTCTGTTTTTTTTTTTCAATATTTGTAAAAATTACTACGTAGTAAGGAATTGCCGTATATTATTCATTTTTTTTTCATGTTTATGTGTTAGAAAGTGTGCCTTGATGGTTGGGCTAACACGTGCATGTCTTTTTTTTTATCTGAGATGTCGTATATTAGAATCTCGGGCATTTTACCGCGAGTGTCCCTTTTTAATTTTTTTAAATTTTTTTGCCAAGTCATTTTTCCGTAAGATATTGCGAAATAGTGTCGTAAAACTTTTGCTTTTTTAATGTTGGAAAGTGTGTCTAGATGATCTGGCTACCCATGCGTGATTTTGTTTTTGTCAGATACGACGTAGTTATTGGTATATTGGGTATTTAACTGCGGTTGCCAATTTCTGTTTTTTTTTCAATATTTGTAAAAATTTACTACGTAGTAAGGAATTGCCGTATATTATTGATTTTTTTTTCATGTTTATGTGTTAGAAAGTGTGCCTTGATGGTTGGGCTAACACGTGCATGTCTTTTTTTTTATCTGAGATGCCGTATATTAGAATGTTGGGCATTTTTCCGCGAGTGCCCCTTTTTATTTGTTTTGCATTTTTTTGCTTAGTCATGTTACCGTAAGGAATTGGCAAGTAGTGTCGCAAAACTTATATTTTTATAGTGTTGGAAAGTGTTTCTAGATGATCTGGCTACCCATGCCTATTTTTTTTTTAGCCAGATATGGCGTATATATAGGTATGTGTTCGATTTTCCTGTGATTGCCATTTTTTCGTTTTTTCCCATTTCTTTCAAAATTACTACGTACTAAGGAACTATCACAGAGTAATATTTCATTTATATGTTTATTTGTCGGAAAATATGCCTTGATGGTTTGCCTAGCACGTGGCTGAAATTTTTTTTTTCTGAAATGCCGTATATTAGAATGGCCATTTTTCCACGAGTGCCCCTTTTTATTTGTTTTGCATTTTTTTGCTTAGTCATGTTACCGTAAGGAATTGGCAAGTAGTGTCGCAAAACTTATATTTTTATAGTGTTGGAAAGTGTTTCTAGATGATCTGGCTACCCATGCCTATCTTTTTTTTAGCCAGATATGGCGTATATATAGGTATGTGTTCGATTTTCCGGTGATTGCCATTTTTTCGTTTTTTCCCAATTCTTTCAAAATTACTAC
>NC_090763.1:15093110-15113304 GCF_036898095.1 Palaemon carinicauda
CTTTGAACCTTAAACTTGATACGGAAACATCTTATTTCATCAAAACATTGTCTGTTCTTATTGTTTTCGCTCTTTATTCCTTTGCAATAAATGATGATAATATCCGGGAAGAAGTTATTTCAACTGTCTCGATGTGTTTTACTTTAGAATGTATAATGCAACATCGATCAAAGAGAGCGGTGAACATAATGTGAAATGTTGTGTGATGTGTGATATGTTCTTGGCTATTAGATGTTTTTGTGGTCGACTGATGAGGAAAGTTATGTCGCGAACAAAAAGATCATAAGAGCAAGTTTTAGAACAATGAAAGAGGGTGTGAACAATTGATGGAATGGGTGGTTTAAACAGATGGTGGAGAGAGAGAGAGAGAGAGAGAGAGAGAGAGAGAGAGAGAGAGAGAGAGAGAGAGAGATTACCACAAGATTAAGCTTTTCTTCAGGAATCAAATTTATGAAATAGAAAAAGATGGGTTCTTTAGTGTACGAGAGAGAGAGAGAGAGAGAGAGAGAGAGAGAGAGAGAGAGAGAGAGGAGAGAGAGAGAGAGCTTAAAGACGATTAAAAAGAGAATAACAGTTTACATAGGAATCAAATCTATGGAAGAAAAAGATGGGTTCTTTAGTGTGTGTGTGTGTGTGTGAGAGAGAGAGAGAGAGAGAGAGAGAGAGAGAGAGAGAGAGAGAGAGAGAGAGCGCTTAAAGACGATAAAAAGGGGAATAACAGTTTATATAGGAATCAAATCTACGGAAGAAAAAGATGGGTTCTTTAGTGTACGATAGAGAGAGAGAGAGAGAGAGAGAGAGAGAGGAGAGAGAGAGAGAGAGAGAGAGAGAGAGAGAGAGAGAGAGCGCTTAAAGATGATAAAAAGAGAATAACAGTTTATATATGAATCAAATATATGGAAGAAAAATATGGGTTCTTAAGCGTACGAGAGAGAGAGAGAGGTCAGTTATTTTAAAACCCTTTCCAACATCATACAGTCGCTTTTAAACGACAAAAGGTCAAGAGAGAGAGAGAGAGAGAGAGAGAGAGAGAGGAGAGAGAGAGAGAGAGAGAGAGAGCGAGGAGAGAGAGAGAGAGAGAGAGAGAGAGAGAGAGAGAGAGAGAGCGAAGCTGTTGAATTTGCTGCACTTCGTAAACTCTACGGCTTTCGTAGATCATACGGATAGATGGAGGTTTCTGCGCATTAATTGGATAGATGTAATTAATGTAGATGGATAGATTCCTCTAGGGATCGGTGGAGATTACTGGTAATCGCTGACGATTATTACTAATTGATGGATGTTAATGTAAATAGGTTAGATTACCTAGGAATGATTGGAATCGCTATGGATAGATAGAGGTATTACAGGTGATAGATGAAAATGAGCGTGGATAGTAAGCCAGCTTAATCAGCTTTCATGTAGACTTTATTCTGGTTGATTTTCCAAGTCAATTTACATCAGCACTGCAGGTATTACTAAGAGTTTTTTCTTTATATTATTATTATTGGTATTATTATTATTATTATTATTATTGTTGTTGTTGTTGTTGTTGTTGTTGTTAGTAAAGCTACAACCCTAGTTGGAAAAGTATGCTGCTATACGTCCTAGGGCTCCAACGGGAAAAAATAGCCCAGCGAGAATTAATGAACAATAAATGTCAAATATGTTAAGAACATTAACAATATTAAAATAAGTATTTCATATATAAACTGTAATTTATCCTTCCTTTTTATCTCCTGTCCTTTTTTTTTTTTTTTTTTTTAAATCCCTGTGTAATTCTACGATTTTACCATAGATGGATTTGTGTGCTGTATGGCCCCATAGATTCATTCCCAGTTATTAAAAAGCAAAAACAAAACAAAAAAAATGTTCATAAGTTATTTTCCCAAGTAATTTGTAACTAAAGTAGCTGAAAAATTTTATATCAATGTATATTGTTAAAATTATTTTTCCAAGTCATTTCCACCAAGAATAACAGAAAAGTATATTATCAAGTTAATTCTCAAAGCATTTACAATAAAAGTAACAGAAAAGCATATTGTCAAGTCATTCCTCCTAGTTATTTACTGCAAAAATAACATCATCATCATCTCCTCCTAGGCCTATTGACGCAAAGGGCCTCGGTTAGATTTCACCTAACTTCTCTATCTTGAGGTTTTAATTCAATACTTCTCCATTCATCATCTCCTACGTCGCGCTTCATAGTCCTTAGCCATGTAAGCCTGGGTCTTCCAACTCTTCTAGTGCCTTGTGGAGCTCAGCTGAACGTTTGATGAAGTAATGTCTCTTGGAGTGTGCAAAAAAATAACAGAAAAGTAAATCCCCAAGACTTTTCTCCGAGCTATTTTCAGTAAATGTAACAAAACAGTATATCAAGTCATTACTCCCAAGTTATTTACTGCGAAAATAACAAAAATGTAAATCACCAAGACATTTCTCAGAGATATTCACAGTAAATATAACTGAACAGTATAGCATCAAGTCATCACTCCCAAGTTATTTACTGCAAAAGTGACAGAAAACTAAATCACGTACCTCATAATTAAACTTTGTAATTGTAGAAGTTATTTTAGGGCCGGATGTCGCAATTTGTTGACTGCTTTGTATCCCCTCATTTATTTCACAAAGTTGGAGCGAAATAATCCTCATGTGTTTGGTAGATGGGGTCACTGGTTGGTTGTCTTTAACTTTTCTTCTCTTCAGTGAGAGTATCAGGGCTCTCATGGACGATTGTATGTGAAGATGACTCTTCGCCTCATGAAATGAAAGAGAGAGAGAGAGAGAGAGAGAGAGAGAGAGAGAGAGAGAGAGAGAGAGAGAGAGAGAGAGATGATTTACAGGAAAATCTAAAGATTACGAGAAAGAGAATAACAGTTTCTTCAGAAACAAGTTTATGAAAAGAATTTTAAATCTTCGGTGAGAGAGAGAGAGAGAGAGAGAGAGAGAGAGAGAGAGAGAGGAGAGAGAGAGAGAGAGAGAGAGAGAGAGAGAGGGGGGAATTATTTACGACGAGCGAGAACAGAAAATGATTGTTCTTTTTTTAGGAATATGTACTCAGGGAAACAGTGAAAGATAAAACTTGCTCCCATAGAGAATTGTTCATAACACATTAGGGAATTAAGTCTAGAAATACAATGTAGAGGAGAACATATTCCGGTATGTGTGAAAGAGGGAGAGAATGGTACCAATGCCTTAGAAAAATACCTTTGAGATAAAAAGGTAAGCATGAATCTATAATCATTCATTTTCCTCAACCTTTTCCAATTACCATTTATATTTCGTTTCCAATTATTCATTTAGGTAACAGAAAAGCGTAATGGTCTGGAGAGAATGTAGTTCTGGAATTCACGTTAAATATAGAAAGGAATTTGTGGAATTTAGGCCTAGTGAGGGTCGTCAGTATAGATTTGTTTTGGTCATGAAACCGAAATACCGTCTTGAGTCTGAGCCACGTCAGTCTTGCGTCTGAGACGTCAGTCTGTCTTAGCCACGTTAGTCCTGCATCTAAGCCACGTCAGTCCTGTGTGTGAGACACTTTTGTCTTGCGTCTGACCCACATTAGTCCTGCGTCTGAGACACGTTAGTCCTGCATCTGAGCCATGTCAGTCCTGCGACTTAACCACATTAGTCCTGCGTCTGAGCCACGTTTCTCCTGCGTCAGAGCCAAGTTTGTCCTGCGTCTGAGCCATGTCAGTCCTGCGACTTAACCACATTACTTTTGCGTCTGAGACACGTTAGTCTTGCGACTTAACCACATTAGTCCTGCGTCTGAGCCACGTCAGTCCTGCGTCTGAGCCATGTCAGTCCTGCGACTTAACCACATTACTTTTGCGTCTGAGACACGTTAGTCTTGCGACTTAACCACGTCAGTCCTGCGTCTGAGCCACGTCAGTCCTGCGTCTGAGCCACGTCAGTCCTGCGTCTGAGACACGTTAGTCCTGCATCTGAGTCATGTCAGTCCTGCGACTTAACCACATTAGTAGTGCGTCTGAGCCACGTTTCTCCTGCGTCTGAGCCACGTTTCTCCTGCGTCTGAGCCATGTCAGCCCTGCGACTTAACCACATTAGTCCTGCATCTGAGCCACGTTTCTCCTGTGTCTGAGCCATGTCAGTCCTGTTACTTAACCACATTAGTCCTGCGTCTGAGCCACGTTTCTCCTGCGTCTGAGCCATGTCAGTCCTGCGACTTAACCACATTACTTTTGCGTCTGAGACACGTTAGTCTTGCAACTTAACCACATTAGTCCTGCGTCTGAGCCACGTTTCTCCTGCGTCTGAGCCATGTCAGTCCTGCGACTTAACCACATTAGTCCCGCGTCTGAGCCACGTTTCTCCTGCGTCTGAGCCATGTCAGTCCTGCGACTTAACCACATTACTTTTGCGTCTGAGACACGTTAGTCTTGCAACTTAACCACATTAGTCCTGCGTCTGAGCCACGTTTCTCCTGCGTCTGAGCCATGTCAGTCCTGCGACTTAACCACATTAGTCCCGCGTCTGAGCCACGTTTCTCCTGCGTCTGAGCCATGTCAGTCCTGCGACTTAACCACATTAGTCCTGCGTCTGAGCCACGTCAGTCCTGCGACTTAACCACATTAGTCCTGCGTCTGAGCCACGTTTCTCCTGTGTCTGAGCCATGTCAGTCCTGTTACTTAACCACATTAGTCCTGCGTCTGAGCCACGTTTATCCTGCGTCTGAGCCATGTCAGTCCTGCGAATTAACCACAATACTTTTGCGTCTGAGACACGTTAGTCTTTCGACTTAACCACATTAGTCCTGCGTCTGAGCCACGTCAGTCCTGCGTCTGAATAAGGTTAGTCCTGCGTCTGAGCCATGTCAGTCCTGCGACTTAACCACATTAGTCCTGCGTCTGAGCCACATTTCTCCTGTGTCTGAGCCATGTCAGTCCAGCTACTTAACCACATTAGTTCTGCGTCTGAGCCATGTCAGTCCAGCTACTTAACCACATTAGTTCTGCGTCTGAGCCATGTCAGTCCAGCTACTTAACCACATTAGTCCTGCGTCTGAGCCACGTCAGTCCTGCGTCTGAATAAGGTTAGTCCTGCGTCTGAGCCATGTCAGTCCTGCGACTTAACCACATTAGTCCTGCGTCTGAGCCACGTTTCTCCTGTGTCTGAGCCATGTCAGTCCAGCTACTTAACCACATTAGTTCTGCGTCTGAGCCATGTCAGTCCAGCTACTTAACCACATTAGTCCTGCGTCTGAGCCATGTCAGTCCAGCTACTTAACCACATTAGTCCTGCGTCTGAGCCATGTCAGTCCTGCGACTTAACCACATTACTTTTGCGTCTGAGACACGTTGGTCTTGCGACTTATCCACATTAGTCCTGCGTCTGAGCCATGTCAGTCCTGCGACTTAACTACATTACTTTTGCGTCTGAGACACGTTAGTCTTGCGACTTAACCACATTAGTCCTGCGTCTGAGCCACGTCAGTCCTGCGACTGAGACACGTTAGTCCTGTGTCTGAGCCATGTCAGTCCTGCGACTTAACCACATTAGTCCTGCGTCTGAGCCACGTTTCTCCTGCGTCTGAGCCATGTCTGTCCTGCGACTTAACCACATCAGTCCTGCGTCTGAGCCACGTTTCTCCTGCGTCTGAGCCATGTCAGTCCTGCGACTTAACCACATTACTCTTGCGTCTGAGACACGTTAGTCTTGCGACTTAACCACTTTAGTCCTGCGTCTGAGCCACGTCAGTCCTGCGTCTGAGACACGTTAGTCCTGCGTCTGAGCCATGTCAGTCCTGCGACTTAACCACATTAGTCCTGCGTCTGAGCCACGTTTCTCCTGCGTCTGAGCCATGTCAGTCCTGCGACTTGACCACATTAGTCCTGCGTCTGAGCCACGTTTCTCCTGCGTCTGAGCCATGTCAGTCCTGCGACTTAACCACATTAGTCCTGCGTCTGAGCCACGTTTCTCCTGCGTCTGAGCCATGTCAGTCCTGCGACTTAACCACATTAGTCCTGCGTCTGAGCCACGTCAGTCCTGCGTCTGAGACACGTTAGTCCTGCGTCTGAGCCATGTCAGTCCTGCGACTTATCCACATTAGTCCTGCGTCTGAGCCATGTCAGTCCTGCGACTTAACTACATTACTTTTGCGTCTGAGACACGTTAATCTTGCGACAACCACATTAGTCCTGCGTCTGAGCCACGTCAGTCCTGCGACTGAGACACGTTAGTCCTACGTCTGAGCCATGTCAGTCCTGCGACTTAACCACATTAGTCCTGCGTCTGAGCCAGGTTTCTCCTGCGTCTGAGCTATGTCTGTCCTGCGACTTAACCACATTAGTCCTGCATCTGAGCCACGTTTCTCCTGCGTCTGAGCCATGTCAGTCCTGCGACTTAACCACATTAGTCCTGCGTCTGAGCCACGTCAGTCATGGCGTCTGAGACACTTTAGTCCTGCGTCAGAGCCATGTCAGTCCTGCGACTTATCCACATTAGTCCTGCGTGTGACCAACATCAGTTCTGCGACTTCACCTCGTTAGTCTTGCGTCTGATCCACGTCAGTCCTGCGTCTGAGCCATGTCAGTCCTGCGACTTAACCACATTACTTTTGCGTCTGAGACACGTTAGTCTTGCGACTTAACCACGTCAGTCCTGCGTCTGAGCCACGTCAGTCCTGCGTCTGAGCCACGTCAGTCCTGCGTCTGAGACACGTTAGTCCTGCATCTGAGTCATGTCAGTCCTGCGACTTAACCACATTAGTCGTGCGTCTGAGCCACGTTTCTCCTGCGTCTGAGCCACGTTTCTCCTGCGTCTGAGCCATGTCAGCCCTGCGACTTAACCACATTAATCCAGCGTCTGAGCTACGTTTCTCCTGTGTCTGAGTCATGTCAGTCCTGCGACTTAACCACATTAGTCCTGCGTCTGAGCCACGTTTCTCCTGTGTCTGAGCCATGTCAGTCCTGTTACTTAACCACATTAGTCCTGCGTCTGAGCCACGTTTCTCCTGCGTCTGAGCCATGTCAGTCCTGCGACTTAACCACATTACTTTTGCGTCTGAGACACGTTAGTCTTGCAACTTAACCACATTAGTCCTGCGTCTGAGCCACGTTTCTCCTGCGTCTGAGCCATGTCAGTCCTGCGACTTAACCACATTAGTCCTGCGTCTGAGCCACGTTTCTCCTGCGTCTGAGCCATGTCAGTCCTGCGACTTAACCACATTAGTCCTGCGTCTGAGCCACGTCAGTCCTGCGACTTAACCACATTAGTCCTGCGTCTGAGCCACGTTTCTCCTGTGTCTGAGCCATGTCAGTCCTGTTACTTAACCACATTAGTCCTGCGTCTGAGCCACGTTTATCCTGCGTCTGAGCCATGTCAGTCCTGCGACTTAACCACAATACTTTTGCGTCTGAGACACGTTAGTCTTGCGACTTAACCACATTAGTCCTGCGTCTGAGCCACGTCAGTCCTGCGTCTGAATAAGGTTAGTCCTGCGTCTGAGCCATGTCAGTCCTGCGACTTAACCACATTAGTCCTGCGTCTGAGCCACATTTCTCCTGCATCTGACCCATGTCAGTCCTGCGACTTAACCACATTAGTCCTGCGTCTGAGCCACGTTTCTCCTGTGTCTGAGCCATGTCAGTCCAGCTACTTAACCACATTAGTCCTGCGTCTGAGCCATGTCAGTCCAGCTACTTAACCACATTAGTCCTGCGTCAGAGCCATGTCAGTCCTGCGACTTATCCACATTAGTCCTGCGTGTGACCAACATCAGTTCTGCGACTTCACCTCGTTAGTCTTGCGTCTGATCCACGTCAGTCCTGCGTCTGAGCCATGTCAGTCCTGCGACTTAACCACATTACTTTTGCGTCTGAGACACGTCAGTCCTGCGTCTGAGCCACGTCAGTCCTGCGTCTGAGCCACGTCAGTCCTGCGTCTGAGCCACGTCAGTCCTGCGTCTGAGACACGTTAGTCCTGCATCTGAGTTATGTCAGTCCTGCGACTTAACCACATTAGTCGTGCGTCTGAGCCACGTTTCTCCTGCGTCTGAGCCACGTTTCTCCTGCGTCTGAGCCATGTCAGCCCTGCGACTTAACCACATTAATCCAGCGTCTGAGCTACGTTTCTCCTGTGTCTGAGTCATGTCAGTCCTGCGACTTAACCACATTAGTCCTGCGTCTGAGCCACGTTTCTCCTGTGTCTGAGCCATGTCAGTCCTGTTACTTAACCACATTAGTCCTGCGTCTGAGCCACGTTTCTCCTGCGTCTGAGCCATGTCAGTCCTGCGACTTAACCACATTAGTCCTGCGTCTGAGCCACGTCAGTCCTGCGACTTAACCACATTAGTCCTGCGTCTGAGCCACGTTTCTCCTGTGTCTGAGCCATGTCAGTCCTGTTACTTAACCACATTAGTCCTGCGTCTGAGCCACGTTTATCCTGCGTCTGAGCCATGTCAGTCCTGCGACTTAACCACAATAATTTTGCGTCTGAGACACGTTAGTCTTGCGACTTAACCACATTAGTCCTGCGTCTGAGCCACGTCAGTCCTGCGTCTGAATAAGGTTAGTCCTGCGTCTGAGCCATGTCAGTCCTGCGACTTAACCACATTAGTCCTGCGTCTGAGCCACATTTCTCCTGCATCTGACCCATATCAGTCCTGCGACTTAACCACATTAGTCCTGCGTCTGAGCCACGTTTCTCCTGTGTCTGAGCCATGTCAGTCCAGCTACTTAACCACATTAGTCCTGCGTCTGAGCCATGTCAGTCCAGCTACTTAACCACATTAGTCCTGCGTCTGAGCCATGTCAGTCCTGCGACTTAACCACATTACTTTTGCGTCTGAGACACGTTAGTCTTGCGACTTATCCACATTAGTCCTGCGTCTGAGCCATGTCAGTCCTGCGACTTAACTACATTACTTTTGCGTCTGAGACACGTTAGTCTTGCGACTTAACCACATTAGTCCTGCGTCTGAGCCACGTCAGTCCTGCGACTGAGACACGTTAGTCCTGTGTTTGAGCCATGTCAGTCCTGCGACTTAACCATATTAGTCCTGCGTCTGAGCCACGTTTCTCCTGCGTCTGAGCCATGTCTGTCCTGCGACTTAACCACATCAGTCCTGCGTCTGAGCCACGTTTCTCCTGCGTCTGAGCCATGTCAGTCCTGCGACTTAACCACATTACTCTTGCGTCTGAGACACGTTAGTCTTGCGACTTAACCACTTTAGTCCTGCGTCTGAGCCACGTCAGTCCTGCGTCTGAGACACGTTAGTCCTGCGTCTGAGCCATGTCAGTCCTGCGACTTAACCACATTAGTCCTGCGTCTGAGCCACGTTTCTCCTGCGTCTGAGCCATGTCAGTCCTGCGACTTAACCACATTAGTCCTGCGTCTGAGCCACGTTTCTCCTGCGTTTGAGCCATGTCAGTCCTGCGACTTAACCACATTAGTCCTGCGTCTGAGCCACGTCAGTCCTGCGTCTGAGACACGTTAGTCCTGCGTCTGAGCCATGTCAGTCCTGCGACTTATCCACATTAGTCCTGCGTCTGAGCCACGTTTCTCCTGCGTCTGAGCCATGTCAGTCCTGCGACTTGACTACATTACTTTTGCGTCTGAGACACGTTAATCTTGCGACAACCACATTAGTCCTGCGTCTGAGCCACGTCAGTCCTGCGACTGAGACACGTTAGTCTTACGTCTGAGCCATGTCAGTCCTGCGACTTAACCACATTAGTCCTGCGTCTGAGCCAGGTTTCTCCTGCGTCTGAGCTATGTCTGTCCTGTGACTTAACCACATTAGTCCTGCATCTGAGCCACGTTTCTCCTGCGTCTGAGCCATGTCAGTCCTGCGACTTAACCACATTAGTCCTGCGTCTGAGCCACGTCAGTCATGGCGTCTGAGACACGTTAGTCCTGCGTCAGAGCCATGTCAGTCCTGCGACTTATCCACATTAGTCCTGCGTGTGACCAACATCAGTTCTGCGACTTCACCTCGTTAGTCTTGCGTCTGATCCACGTCAGTCTTGCGACATAACCGCTTTAGTCCTGCTTCTGAGCACCATCAGTCCTGCGACAAAACCACGTTAGTCCTGCGTCTGAGTGACGTCAGTCCTATGACTTAACCGTTTTAGTCCTGCCTCTGAGCCCCGTCAGTCCTGCGACTTAACCACATTAGTCTTGTGTTTGAGCCACGTCAGTCTTGTGACTTAACCATGTTAGTCCTGTGTCTGAGCAACGCAAGCCCTGCGCCTTAACCTTGGTATTCTTGTGTCTGAGCAATGTCAGTCCTGCGACTTAACCACATTAGTCTTGCGTTTGAGCCACGTCAGTCTTACGATTTAACCATGTTGGTCCTGCCTCTGAGCCGCGTCAGTCCTTCGTCTTTGACACATAAGCTCTGCATCTTTCCCACGTCAGTCCTTTGGCTAACCACGTCAGTCATGAGACCGAAAATTTTAAGGACCTTACTCCCTCTCTGAAGTAGTTCAGGCTAGATTTGTAAAGATATGGAAATGAGTTATTTTGCATGTTAAGTAATATGTCGTTTGTTTGTTATTTGATATTTTGAGCCCAGTTGTTTGATTTGAGTAGTACGAGATTTATTGTAAACTCTCTCTTTTGGAAACTTTCGTATAAAGGAAGAAACTTTTAAGGATAATGCTCTGTCTGATATTATTATGATACTTACCACCGGTCATTTCGCATCGCTTTAAGCTTTTATTTTTCTCATAAAAACGGAATTTTATTCTTTCAGAAACATATAGTAGTCGAATTAAGACTTACATCCTTCTCCTGCTTGTTGGAATCTTTTCAAAAAATAACAGACGCTCATTGATGTATGTTTTAGTCAGGTATAATTCTCAGAATTACAGAAATTAAGTTTTCGAAAGATTGACATTTCTGATTCGCTTTTTGTCGTTTATAAAGTTTGCGCTTTTAGCCATCTGAATTGAATTGTGTTGGAATAGTTTGGGAGTTTCTTGGAAGATTACCTTGTTACGTTCTTTCATCCTAGATGAGTGACACTTTCTTATACTTTCCACATTTGACTTAAGAGGGAAATTTACAAGGATTTGGAATTTCTCAAGAACTTTTACTCCATCATCGGATGGATTGAGCGAATTAGTTTAAATCTTAAGAGAGTTTTTATGATCTTGTCTAATTCTTGCATTCGTTTACCGTGTTACTGTTCACTGCATTAGCTAGAAGTCTGTTCTATTTATTTGCTATTTTGTATGTAAAGAAATTACCACGTTAAGTGGTGCTGTATCTTTTCAATTTCAGTTTGTATCTGTTACCTCTGGACTAATTTGTGCTAAGCGTGAATAGGTTGTTGTTGTCTACATTTTTAATGCCTTTTAAGACTTTTGAATGTTTCTCTTACCCATCCCCTTAGTTGCCGAGTTTGTAGATCAAATAAGTTTAAATGCTCCATCCTCCGTCTAAACCCAAATTGCTTTAGTGTTGTGACTAATTTGGTGACCCTAGCTTGTACTGCTTCCAGACTATCATTCTATATCCTTCTGAATACTTCTAGCCCAGGTATGGTCTTACTAGTGATGTGTAAAACTGCAGGTCACTGTCTTTGTTTCTGTGGGGACAGCTAAGAGAGAGAGAGAGAGAGAGAGAGAGAGAGAGAGAGAGAGAGAGAGAGAGAGAGAGAGAGAGATAAGGACCATTACTAACTAGAAAATTAATATATTTTTATGGATTAAAATGGTGTAAGAATATATTTTCTTAAAGAGAGAGAGAGAGAGAGAGAGAGAGAGAGAGAGAGAGAGAGAGAGAGAGAGAGAGAGAGAGAGAGACCCTTACTAACGAGAAAATAAATATGTGGATTAACATGTAGGAGTATAAGAATATATTTTTTAACTAGGGGGAGAGAGAGAGAGAAGGACCCTTACTAACGAGAAAATAAATATATTTATGTGGATTAACATGTAGGAGTGTAAGAATATATTTTTTAACCAGAGAGAGAGAGAGAGAGAGAGAGAGAGAGAGAGAGAGAGAGAGAGAGAGAGAGAGAGAGAGAGAGACCCTTACTAACGTCGAAAATAAATATATTTATGTGGATTAACATGTAAGAGTGTAAGAATATATTTTTTAACCAGAGAGAGAGAGAGAGAGAGAGAGAGAGAGAGAGAGAGAGAGAGAGAGAGAGAGAGAGAGAGAGAGAGAGAGACCATTATAACGATAAAATAAATCTATTTTTTGTGGATTAAGATGTAGGAGTGTAAAAGTATATATTTTAACTAGAGAGAGAGAGAGAGAGAGAGAGAGAGAGAGAGAGGGCGAAGACCAGATCATGTTGTATCACTAGGATCTTGAGAAAATCCTTCAAGTGGCGGACTTGAATATGCTGAGCTTTGTCATAGGATGTGGGAAGGAGGAGGGAGGTCCCCTCCGGGTCAGGAGAAAAGAAGAGAAGGCAAGACACGTTTTGTCCCTGATGTAGTTCATCAAGATAGAGACAGACTGGGGAAATTAAGTTATAACGGAGGTGGATTTGCTGACTCAAGCAATTCTGCGTTTAACGCAAGAGATATTTTCTTGTGGCATTCCTTTCTTTCCTGGCGTTTAAAGGTTTAAAGTCTGCTCATGAATGGCGGAGGTAAGGAACAGTGACATTGCCCTATCAAGCAGGAGAATGGCATAGACTCTGACCAAAGGTTTATCGTCTGCTCATGGATGGCGGAGGCAAGGGACGGTGACATTACCCTATCAAGCAAGACAATGCCCTAGACTCTGACTATATGTACATATGATCAGCGCCCAAGCCCACTCTCCATCAAGCTAGGACCAAGGAGTGCCAAGCAATGGCTGCTGATGACTCAGCAGATAGACCTATAGGCTTCCCCCAAACCCCCCATCCTTATCTCGCAAGGATGGTGAGGTTGCAGCGACCAAAGAAACTAACATGTTTGAGCGGGAATCGAACCTCAGCCTGGTGTTCACCAGTCAGGGACGTTATCACATCGGCCTCCACAACCTTACAGAAAGTTTCAAAGTATTGAAATCAAGTTATTTGTCTACTTTAGTTCTAGAGCTTTCATGATGGGGACTAAAGCTTATACAATAAGCTCCCACTAGACACTATAAAGACAAGATATTAAGGCCTTCAAGAGGAAACTGAAGACTTTATTGTTTTCTAAGCGCTTCTATAACGAGCAATATGCGGCGTGAAATGCTGAATACCATAGAATGTATACGATCAAGCGGATTACGAAATACCCTACAGAGCGTAGGGTCCCCTTGCAGTATACGACCTGAAAAGGAGCCCTTAAAGTAAAGGTAAGTAAGCAGTTATGCAAAGTCATCGCTACTTAAGATTTGCTTTATCAATATTAAAATTACCATATATGGTTTAAGCAGAAAGTGCAATTACCATTCAGTTGGAAAAATAACTTTGTTTTTGAGTAATAATATCATATTTTGATTTTAGTCTAATATGTATTCGAGTGATGTGAAAACAGTAGGGAATGGCATCTTTTTTGGGATACAATTACAACTCTCATATCTTCATCTTCAGCTAGCCCTGATGGTCCTCTGGTTACGGCTCACTTTTGCTTTGCCTACACATACACCGAATAGTCTTTCCTATTATTTCCAAATTCACCTTTCCTTATACTCTTGACATCACTGAGATTACCAAACAATTCTTCACTCAAGGGGTCAGCTACTGCACTATAATTGTTCAGTGGCTACTTTCCTCTTGATAAAGGTAGAAGAGACTCTTTGGCTATGGTAAGCAGCTCTTCTAGGAGACGAACACTCCAAAATCAAACCATTGTTCTCTAGTCCTTGGTAGTGCCATAACCTCTGTACCATGGTTTACCATTGACTTAGGGTAGAGTTCTTTTGCTTGATGGTACACTCAGGTATACTATTTAATCTGTTTCCTTATTTCCTTTCCTTAACAAGTTCTTTTCCCTTTTGGGGACCATGGGCTTTTAACATCCTACTTTTACAACTAGGGTTGTAGTGCAGCTAGTAATGATAATAATAATGATAATAATAATAATAATAATAATAATAATAATAATAATAATAATTTAGTAGTGTCAATTTCGGGAGTAGCTATGTTTCTTATGGATGTTAACATTAGCATAAGTGTTGATCAGTCAAGGAGAAAAATAAACCCAAGAAAATGACAGTCAAGAAAGAAAATACCCAAGAAAATAACAGCCAAGAAAAAAATAACCCAAATAATATTAGTCAAGAAAGAAAATAAACCCAAGAAAATGACATTGAAGAAAGAAAATACCCAAGAAAATAAATGTAAAAAAAAAATAACCCAAGAAAATAAGTCAAGAAAGAAAATAAACCCAAGTAAATGTTAAGGAAGAAAATATACCCAAGAAAAGAAGTCAATAAAGAGAATAAACCCAAGAAAAGGATAGTCCAAGAAGAAATAAAATCCGGGAAAGTAATTACACTCATATTAGATGCACCCATAATAATAGTATTCATGAGTAAAAGAAAATAATAAATATTAAACTAAGTAAGTAAGTGAGCAAGGTAAACCTCAAATACATGTTGGTTTAAGTATATATTTTTGATAAAAAAATGGTCATTAGGGAAAACATGGCAAGAGATATATTTGGCAAGCGTTATCTATCTGCTCATCTGTTAGATGTTTCTTTAGTCAAATTTATTTTCCTTTGAATTTGGAACAGATGGCATTTAATATAAAGGGCATTCATATTTATTAAAGCGTGTTGTATGTACATTATAGTAACGTGTAAAAGGAAGCCGATGTGTAGGTATGCAAAGGTTTTTCTTTTCTAGAATTTAGATTAGGATGTCTTTTGAAAACAGGTGCGTTTGGTAAACGCATTTGGAATCATGTGTCATGATTGAAAGATTTTTAGAATAAGTAAATTGTTAGAAGATTGATCGATGCCTCTGGCTCTCGGAAATAGCTTTCTTCCACTGTCCTTTTTCTTTTTCGTTTTTTTCACGGGTCATTTCAGAAGCTATTATAAAATCAGGGTTTTGGCAAATCTGCAATGTTTGAAGGACTGCCAAGTCTTTCCAAAAAGTCGTCTCTATTTTATTGTTTGAAACTGAGAAAGGTGTTTTTGTTTTCATAGCAGAATTTCTTGTTTATAAAATATTTAAAGAATTTTCTTAGATAAATGTACGTTGGTCTTGAATAGATAAATTGAGTTATATGTAAAGTAGGAGATGATGAATGGAGAAATATTGAATTAAAGGTTAAGATATAGACGACTGGCGAAATCTACCCGAGGCCCTTTGCGTAGGAGATAATGATGATGATTATATGTAAAATGCATATTATAAAGAACTTTATATTATACGGTTGTATAATGCAGTGATGGAATTACACTAAACAAATACAAAATAGCGAACATGTTACGGTTTGAGTTCGAGCAAAAGGGATGCAAATGAACATGAATAAAACTTGCGTTTTGAGCTAAAACAAGTATATGCTTGAAGCAAGAATACCTCCAAGCCATGAAGAAAATACTCCCTTTGACAAAGTAGTCAGCGAAGCGTACAATGTGTCATTATTTATGCAAGTGAGGAAGAAGAGGGGAAGAGAGATGGGATGAGAGAAGGTCTCGTGTCCTCAATCTTATTAAATCAGGAAGGGAAGAAAAGTGTTGGCCCTAGATGACCGTTTTCAAGTGAAGTGTTGACCTCAGATGACCTTTTGACAACTTACAGGAAAAAATTCCCAAAAAAGGAAAAGAAAGACGGACTAGACATGACTTATTAACATGACATAACAAGCTTATATACAAACGGTTAAGGATAACAATGATACATAAACTAACAATGTGATACGTGCAATGGCAAGCTTAAACAAGTTTTTTTAATATCAGTGAGAGAGAGAGAGAGAGAGAGAGAGAGAGAGAGAGAGAGAGAGAGAGAGGGTGGAGAGTGAAAAAGAGCAATCGCATTATAATGTATGAGCGTGTATGAAATACGCGTGCATCACAGATATTAGGAGTTTGTATTCAAAAGCATTCGCCTGTTTCAAATTTCTTCTCCACTTTATCTATTCTACGTTATTCTTCATAAGCGTTACAGAATAGCTGTGAATTAGTGAAAAAAAATGTTTGTTTCTTTTCCGTAACCGCTGATGGCTGCTGTCTCCCTTTTGAGATAATTAACAAAAGGAAGTATGCATAGCCTCCTTTACTTCATTTACCTTTTAAACTAGAAAAGCACTTAGATTGCAGACCTCCGCCACGGGAGCTTATTTCGTGAGGATAGGGTTAATTCGGTCGACCTTTTGCTTGATCTTGATCTTGACCTTTGACCTTGGACTTTCAAAATAGAATTACTTCTACGTCTCAACATAACAATTATTCCGTAAAAGTTTCACTACTCTATAAGGAAAATTGCAGCCTGGAAATTGTTAAAAATGTGACCAGGAAGTTGTTAACAAACAAACGGACAAACATCGGGCGAAAACATATCCTCCTCCCAACTTTGTTGGCGTAGGTAATAAAGGATGAAGGGGATGAAGATCCTATTAAAAACTTCGACATGAAATAGCCTTGTTAATACAAAGGAATCCATAAGAGCAGTTTGTCGTCAACCCCTCTCTTCTGACACACAGACTCCTTTCTTAAGTTTCCTAACCCCGTATTGGAGATGTGAGGATTTCTAGTCTTCTGATAAATTGATATTATATCTTTCTAAAATATCAATTATTCCATTTTCTGATATCTATTGTTATAGCTTTTCCATAAGTATCTACTATCTTCCCCTTATTACCTCCGCCAACGCAGATAGGAGGTGGTTATATTTTCACCCCTGTTTGTTAACAGGTTCGTCTGTTTGTTTGTGAACAACTTCCTGGCCACAATTTTACTCAGATTAGTGAAACCTTCAGGGATTGATTTTTATGTTGAAACCATGGAAGCGATTCAATTTTGAAAGTCCTAATTCAAAGGTCAAGGTCTATAACAAAAGGTTGACCGAATTAACCCTTACCTTAACCCCAAGTTCGCACCTGGTTGTCACACAGACCTCAAATACGCCTATGGGCTAAATTGATTCTGGGAAAGGCAAGCTGGTTTCGAGAAATGAGCACGTACTCAAAGTGCTTTCCTTGTTTTCACTGTTTCCAAGACACGTTTAGTTCTTGCCAGCTTCTCTCTTTAATTATGCCACGAGTGCCTTCACTTCATGGGAAACAATATGAGAAACCACTGAGACATAAAAACCTAATTCACCAATAGAATTGCTAAGATTATTAACCTATTGTTCTGTAAATTCCATTTAATTATGCAACCGACTGACTCGGTATGTTTTGGACAGTGTTGATATGAACGGCGAAGCTATTAAACTTTAGAATTTTCTGAAAACTTTGGAATTTTGTGAAAACTGAAATTTTCTGAAAACTTGAATTTTCTGATAAACCTTAAAATTTCTGACAACTGAAAATTTCTGACAACTGAAAATTTCTGAAAATTTAAGTTTTCTGAAAACTGAATTTTTTTTTTTTTCAAATTAAATTTTCTGAAAACTTTGGAATCTTCTGAAACCCTTTGTTTACTTGACATACCAAGAATTTTCAATTATGTTCTATTAAAGAAATGTTCAACCTACCTTTTGCCTCTCGAAGTGGCAAGATCTGTCACTGAAGTTTGACATTATTACATGTTCTTGCTATAGTCACGCAACCCTCTTGATAACTGGGTGGTTCAATAGTTAAGTAGTCTACTACTCGGTATGTGAATGACTACAGCTCAATATTTAATTAGGAAATTGTATTTGACATGAGCACCAGGTTTTGTCTAAGAATGCCATACATTAGCCTCCTTTCCATAGTCAATTCTTTTTAGTGAGGCAGATTTGCACCGACTCGCAAGGGTGCCCTTTTAGCTCGGAAAATTTTCCTAATCCCTGATTGGTTGGACAAGATAATTTTAACCAATCAGATAGAAGGCAACTTTTCCGAGCTAAAAGGGTACCGCAGCGAGTCGATATACACGCACCTCATTAAACTAAATTGAGTATAGTATTGTGGTAACGTGTTGGCCAAGCATTCGCATGGCAGCAGATCGATCCCAGCCAGGGACCTTGAGTTTAAAATGTTTACAGGGGAGGTCACTGCTGTGGTTAGGCCCCCAGAGGGTGGGCGATTGGGTTTGCCCGGCTGACGTTCTGATGAGCATCTATTCTGATGAAACTTTACCTATTAGGAAACGTCCCTACATGGTGACCTGTCGGACTAGGGTTCGAGTCCCGCTCAAGCTCGATTGTTTCTTGTAGTGTCTGAATCCTCACCATCCTTGTTAAATAAGGATAGGGTGTTTGGTGGAGCCTATAGGTTTGTCTACCTGTACAGTCATCAACAGCCATTGTCTGCCCCTCCCTTGTCCTGTCTTGGGATTGAGAGGGCTTGGGCACTTATCAAGAATATGGTCAGCTGTAGCTAAGGATTTCCCACTGTCCCTTCTCTCTGCCATTCATGACCGGCCTTTAAAGCTTTAAAGGATTTACTTAATATATAATTTCGTAATGCTTGCAGAAACGCCTTTTCTATACCAGGATTATTTATGGCGTAGGAGAATATATATATATATATATATATATATATATATATATTATATATATATATATATTTGTAAATTATAAGACTGAATTTATAATTCAGCTGTATTAATATATTCACTTATCCTTATACCCTTTTTCGCCGGAGAAATTCCTTTTTCGTTCATTATTTGACCTGAATTAACGGTGTGAAACATTTAAGTGGAAACCAAACATAGATCATTCGGCTTTATATTAAGTAGGTCAACATATACATAAACTCTCTCTCTCTCTCTCTCTCTCTCTCTCTCTCTCTCTCTCTCTCTCTCTCTCTCTATATATATATATATATATATATATATATATATATATATATATATATATATATATATATTTATATACATACATATACATGAATATATTATGTGTATGTATATATTTATATATGTGCAAATATATATATATATATATATATATATATATATATATATATATATATATGTGTGTGTGTGTGTATGTACACACACATACAAACTAAAACAAATGCAGCCGTTTCTAGTCCACTGCAGGTCAAAGGTCTCAGGCGTGTCACATCTGGGGTTTGGTCAGTTTTCATCACCACGCTATCAACTGTAGAATGGTTATGGTGGGAGAGTTTAGTCAGATAGCTTACAGCAAACCAACCTAGCAAGGGTGACCCTGACTAGTACAGCTTTGCTAATCAAGGTGATATATATCCAAAATCAGGTTTTATGAAGCTGATAATATTCTAGATAGAGCACTTTCCACTTGGTAAGGGTAGAAGAGACTCTAGCTATGGTAAGCAGCTCTTCTAGGAGAAGGACACTCCAAAATCAAACCATTGTTTCCTAGTCTTGGGTAGTGTCATAGCCTCTGTACCATGGCCTTCCACTGTCTTGGACTAGACCTCTGTTCCATGGTCTTCCACTGTCTTGGATTCGAGTTCTCTTGCTTGAGGGTACACTCTGGCCCACTATTCTATCTTATTTCTCATCTTCTTGTTTTGTTAAAGTTTTTATAGTTTAAATAAGAAATATATATTTTAATGTTACTGCTCTTAAAATATTTTATTTTTCCTTTTTACCTTTTGTCATTGGGCTATTTTCCCTGTTGGAGCTTCTGGGCTTATAGCATCCTGTTTTTCCAACTCGAGTTGTAGCTTAGCAAATAATGATAATAATAATATCCATTAGAAAATGAACAGTATTAAATTATTTGTGTAAATAGCGTTGTTTCTTTTGTCTGAAAACTTCTTTAAATTTAGGCTCAGTTGTTAACAACCGGTGATTAGATTTAAGGATGTAACTTTGGAGAGGAAGAAACCCTAAAGAATTGATTGGTTTTGTTTTAAATGTTATAAGAGTATTTCCCTTCTGGAGCCCTTGGGCTCTTAGCATCTTGCTTTTCCAACGAGGGTTGTAGCCTAGCAAGTAATAATGATAATAATAATAATAATAATAATAATAATAATAAGAAGAAGAAGAAGAAGAAGAAGAAGAAGAAGAAGAAGAAGAAGAAGAAGAAGAAGAAGAAGAAGAAGAAACCTAGATCGTACGGGCTATTCCCGTAGAGTTTGACGCGGGAAGGTATACGCCTGACTTTTTTTTTTCCGCTCGCGTGATTTACATATTTTGAAAAAAATGGTTCATGAATGGGAAAATACATCGCATTCATCATTGACACTACTGTATAAATGGTTTTTGGTAGCGCAGCA
>NC_090763.1:15123804-15136304 GCF_036898095.1 Palaemon carinicauda
ATAGTTTTCCACGTTAAACTGGAGCTACTCAAATAACGATCACCTTATAAAAGAAAATTTTGTTGAAATATGATTCATAACATAAAACATATCCACCACCTAACGTATATGTGACGGGCCAAGAGTAGGTTGTGACTCAAAGGCGAGATGAAAGCAACTAAGTAACTTTATTATAGACATATCGAATATACACACTAGGTCCCGGCAAGAAGGTCACAAAATACAACATGCTATTTCTTGTCCAACCGGCAACCGGTTCTGTTAACAGTTAACAATGAGAAATAGGCAGACAGGTCGATGCAAGTTGCTGTCAGTGCGAGGGGAGAGCGAAGATACAAACGATAATATATATGAAAAAGAGAAATGGCGTTACGATGTACGATCGTGTGACACACGGGTGGTACATATCTATGTTAAGTATCCTGAATACACCTTCAACTCTTCACAATCAATACATACTACAAATTTAGTTCATTTCATAAAAATTACTTCTTTTATTCATTTGTTAAGTGACATACGTTATTACACGAATTTGTAAGTCAAACATTCCACAGTAATGCTTCTATAAGCAACCTTAACCATCCCCCTTTACTTCCATGTCTTTTGCAGGCGGTCTGCTGCCTTCCTCAGCCTATTTACCCTTAATTCAACTATTAAAGGTTTAAAGGCAGTTCACGAATGGCAGAGGCAAGGGAGAGTGACATTGCCCTATCGAGCAGGACAATGTCCTAGAGACTGACCATATTACATATGATCAGCGCCCGAGACCCCTCTCCACGCAAGGTAGGAAAAAGGATGGCCAGGTAATGGCTGCTGATGACTCAGCAGATAGACCTAAAGGCTTCCCCAAACCCCCCATCCTTAGCTCACAAAGATGGTGAGGTTGCAGCGACCAGAGAAACTAACGTGTTTGAGTGGGACTCGAACCCCAGTCTGGCGTTCACCAATCAGGTTAATCAATGGATCTTCAGAAGTTCAAACTTGAAGCGAGTTTTTTTTTTATGTTGGACAGGCTGACATGAGTCTCTTTAAGGATGACATGAGTCACTTTATGGCTGACATGAGTCCCTTTATGGTTTATATGTGAAAGATCAGTCTTAAAATACTTTACATTAATTATTTTCTTAATTCTCATGTAGTTTATCTATTTCCATATTTCCTTTCCTCACAGGGCTGTTTTTCCCTGTTGGGGGCTTTGGGCTTAGAATATCCTGGCTTTCCAAGTAGAGTTGTAGCTTTTATTATTATAATAATAATAATAATAATAATAATAATAATAATAATAATAATAACAGTGACAGGTAAAAACACTGAAAAATTAACTGTTATAAACGAGGCAATAACAAAACAGAATGAGAGTGACAAAAACGGTAAAATATAAAAAGAGGAGATAAAATAAGACAATATCGAATGGAGAAAAATTAATGGAAAGAGTTAAATAGAGTAATTAACAGAGAAACAAAGGAAGAACAGTAAAACAAGAAGAAACGGGAAGAAAAGAAAAGTGAAACTTATGAGGGAATGGAAACAAAAGAGGTACCACTGAAACAGGAGGTAATATCAATGCAGGATGTAACAAGAGAAATAGTGAAACACAAAAGATAAGAAGATAAAAACTTATGAAAAAGTTAATAATAGGTGATACCAAAAATGGTCAATAAATAAAGTTTAACAAAAGTGGTAAATAGCAAATCACAAGAAAGAGAAAAGGTAATAGTGAGTGATCAGGAAACAGCGAAAATGGAAAACAGAATTGGCCGATTTGGTAACATTCCTGACTTATGAACGCCAGACTGAGGTTCGAGTCATCCTCAAACTCGTTAGTTTCTTTGGTCACTCCAACCTCACCATCCTTGTGAGTTAAGGATGGGGGTTTTGGGGGCGCCTAAAGGTCTTATCTACTGAGTCATGAGCAGCCATTGCCTGGTCCTCCTTGTGCTTAGACGCTGTTCATATGTATATATGATCAGTCTCTAAGGCATTGTCCTGCTCGATAGGGTAATGTCACTGTCCCTTGCCCCAGCTATTCATAAGAGGCTATAGGTCTATCTGGTGAGTCATCAGCAGCCATTGCCTGGCCCTCCTTGGGCTTAGGCGCTGATCATATGTATATATGGTCAGTCTCTAGGATATTGTCCTGCTCGATAGGGTAACGTCACGGTCCCTTGCCCCTGCCATTCATGAGCGGTCTTTAAGCCTCTAAACGGAAACAATCCACCGCGAGTCCTAATTTTTAAAATCATCCTTCTACGAATGACACGACTTAATATCCATAGAGATTAGAGACCCTAATTAGGAGATCTTTTTGATAAAAGGACGTATAATAGCAACAGATAAATTTCCCAGGAGAAACGATAAAGGTCCTATACTCAATTCTTTTTAATGAGGCGCATTTGCACCGACTCGCAGCAGTGCCCTTTTAGCTCTGATAGGTTTCCTGCTATCTGATTGGTTAGAATTATCTTCTCTAACCAATCAGCGAGCAGGAAACTATTCCGAGCTAAAAGGGCACCCCTGCGAGTCGGTGCAAATCTGCCTCATTAAAAAGAATTGACCATAGTTATAAACTGCCTATTTTGGTGACCTCTGGTCCTTGTACGAAGGGCGAAATCCACAATAATAAATAATAACAATAAAAAACTCGGTAACTTAATTTGTACTATTGGCGGAATCAGAAATAATAAATAAATAATTATAAAACTCAGTTACCTAATCTTTAAATACATAATAATAGAACTCAGTAACTCAATATTTAAACAAATAATAACTGAACTCAGTAACTTAATCTTTAAATAAATTACAATAATAAAACTCAGTATCTTAATCCTTGTACGATTGGTGGAATAAAAAATAACAAACCCAGTAACATTATTATAATAATTGATGAACTTAACGCTCCAATAAACAATTGTATGAAACACTACTTTCTTACCAAGAAACCTTTTGATAAGGATGAAGACAAATTATAAAAGGGAAAAAAAATGATGTTTCACAAAACGGTAGTGTCACTATACTTTGTAAGGATATCAGTTGATATTTTCTCTCAAATATGAATAATGTTCTGTAAACTATACACATAAATGATAATTTTTTTTTTATTCACCAAAGAAACTCTTCTGTAACTGAAAAACTTACATTGTATTACCTAACAAAGGAAAAACATACGTCGTCTCCTCTGCAACAGAAAAACTAAGATTGTCTCTTCTCTAACAAAGGGAAAAACTTACGTCGTCTCTTCTTTAACAGAAAAACTTACATTGTCTCATCTCTAACAAAGCGAAGACCATATATTATCTCTTCTGTAACTGGGAAACTTACATTGTCTTCATTAACAAAGGAAAACTTACGTCGTCTCCTCTATAACAGAAAAAATTTACATTGTCTTTTCTCTAACAAAGGGAAAAACTTACGTAGTCTTCTCCTCTGTAACAAAAAAAACTTACATTGTCTTCATTAACAAAGGAAAAACTTACGTCTCCTCTTCTGCAACAGAGAAACTTACATTGTCCCTTTTCTAACAAAGGGAAACCTTACGTCGTGTTTTCACTAATAGAAAAACTTACATTGTCTCTTCTCTAACAAAGCGAAAAACTTACACCGTCTCTTCTTTAACAAAGAGGAAAACCGATCGTGTTGTCGTTTCCTGGTGTGTGCTAATTAAAACTTTTACTCTGCCACCCTCATTTCATATTCACAGCAAAACCTTGGATTTAAGCCTTGCAACTGCTCCTCGGTGTAAAATGGTGGATTACTCTGAAAAACTAATCTCAGTGACTTCTATTTTTCGTGAATGATATCATCGTATGAATCAAATATGTCAGCGTGCTGACTTGGGAGTTCTGGATGAGTAATTATGAATAATTAAGATATTTACTTTCAATTTATATCATCTGGAAAGATGTTTCATATCCTAAAAGAACGTCGAAATAACTATGATAGAAGCAACTCTTATCATATCCTAAAAGAACGTCGAAATAACTAAACAAGAAGCAACTCTTATCATATCCTAAAAGAACGTCGAAATAACTATAAAATAAGCATCTCTCATCATATCCTAAAAGAACGTCGAAATAAATATACAAGAAGCATCTCTTATCATATCCTAAAAGAACGTCGAAATAACTATAAAATAAGCATCTCTTATCATATCCTAAAAGAACGTCGAAATAACTATACAAGAAGCATCTCTTATCATATCCTAAAAGAACGTCGAAATAACTAAACAAGATGCATTCTCTTATCATATCCTAAAAGAATGGCGAAATAACTAAACAATAAGCATTCCCTTATCATATCCTAAAAGAACGTCAAAATAACTATAAAATAAGCATCTCTTATCATTTCCTAAAAGAACGTTGGAATAACTAAACAAGAAGCATCTCTTATCATATCCTAAAAGAACGTCAAAATAACTAAACAAGAAGCATCTCTTATATCCTATAAGAATGTCGAAATAACTAAACAAGAAGCATCTCTTATCATATCCCAAAAGAACGTCAAAATAACTAAACAGGAAGCATTCTCTTATCATATTCTAAAAGAACGTCGAAATAACTAAACAAGAAACAACTCTTATCATTTCCTAAAAGAAGGTTGAAATATACAAGAAGCATCTCTTATCATATCCTAAAAGAACGTCAAAATAACTAAACAAGAAACAACTCTTATCATTTCCTAAAATAACGTCGAAATAACTAAACAAGAAGCATCTCTTATCATATCCTAAAAGAACGTCGAAATAACTAAACAAGAAGCATCTCTTATCATATCCTAAAAGAACGTCGAAATAACTAAACAAGAAGCAACTCTTATCATATCCTAAAAGAACGTCGAAATAACTAAACAAGAAACATCTCTTATCATATCCTAAAAGAACGTCGAAATAACTAAACAAGAAGCATCTCTTATCATATCCTAAAAGAACGTCGAAATAACTAAACAAGAAGCATCTCTTATCCTATCCTAAAAGAACGTCGAAATAACTATACAAAAAGCATCTCCTATCATATAATAAAAAAAGGTCGAAATAACTAAACAATAAGCAACTCTTATCATATCCTAAAAGAACGTCGAAATAACTATAAAATAAGCATCTCTTATCATATCCTAAAAGAACGTCACCACCCGCATTAAAAGCAGTACAGGAAGCGAAACACTTTGATGTGAGCATCACTTACTGTTGACAGATGCATTTAGAACAACAAAAACAAAGATCGAAAACAATTAAAAACGCAACAAATGAAAGGATAGAACTGGACAATATTTCCACGACCGCCACATTCTTCGTCAATGACCAAAGGTTAATAATAACTTTGTTTGTAAATTATTTGGTATATTCATTACTCCATGAGAGAGAGAGAGAGAGAGAGAGAGAGAGAGAGAGAGAGAAATGGAATATTTAAACTGATTTACCTAAAGTTAACAATACCTTTATGTTAAATTTTTGGGGTATTTATTAATTCATATGAGAGAGAGAGAGAGAGAGAGAGAGAGAGAGAGAGAGAGAGAAATATCAAAACTGAATGACCTTCAGTTAATAAATTTACTTTCAAGCTAAATTTTTGGGTAGCCTATATTTAATAATTCATATGAGAGAGAGAGAGAGAGAGAGAGAGAGAGAGAGAGAGAAGGGAATATTAAGTGATGAATATAAGACCTAATGAGCTATTTTTATCTCTCTCAGTATCGGATTGGTCAACCGGACAACCAGAGTCCTTGCCAGTTCAATCATCCGTTAAACATGTGACCTTTCGGGAGGTCCCCAAAATACCATCGTTACTTTAAATACCAAATGGTTCCTCCACGATCTGGACTATCGATATTTCTAGGAAGGCCACTATCGAGAAGAAATATCTCTTGGAAATTTATTTCTATAAAATGATAGTTCTTTTGGAAATATACTTTTATTAAATGAAATATCCACGTATCTCATTTTACGAGGTCTCAATGAGGATTGTTTTATCCATAATTCAACTTATTACTATTTTATATTATATTATCTAATATATTATATTATCAATATTATTATTATTATTATTATTATTATTATTATTATTATTATTATGATGATGATGATGATGATATCCACATAATTTCTGCAAATCACGATGAAATAATAGTGGGAATATCCAATTTTGACATAATTATGTCCTATCTGCCAACTCTAATTGTAAATATAATATATATATATATATATATATATGTATATATATACATATATATATACATATATATATATATATATTTATATATATATATTCATATATATATACATATATATATATATATTCGTATATATATACATATATATATATATATATATATATATATATATATTATATATATATATATATATATATACATATATATATATATATATATTATATATATATATATATATATATGTATATTTATATATATATATATATATATATACAGTATATATATTTATATATATATGCATATATAGATTTATATATATATTTATATAAATATATATTTATATATACATATGTATATATATATATATATATATTCATATATACATATATATATATACATACATACATACATATATATATATATATATATAATCAATTTACTTTAAAACTCATGAAATAGATGACCTGTTTTCATAATAATTCCTTATTTGTTGTTTAGGATAATCATGGAATAACCTAATATATGAAAACCCCAAATGATTCACACTGCCTTGAAATTGAAGTCAAGTGTCTAGCCAAGAGCATAATATCTCATCTTTCATAGTTTATGAATTCCAGAAACGACCTGGAAAAACTGGAATTAATCTGCTATTTATTCCAGCATCTGTGTCTTAGGAGTAACTAGGCCTATATATCTCGACTTTATCCATCTCCAACTTGTGGAATAGTGAAGATTTTTATTTATCGTTAAGCATCATATCTCCCTCACTTTCTTTATCTTTCTCAAGTTCTTTTCATCATCATCATCATTATTATTATTATTATTATTATTATTATTATTATTATTATTATTTTCAGTACCATTACCATTATTATTATTATTATTATTTTCAATACCATTACCATTATTATTATTATTATTATTATTATTATTATTTTCAGTACCATTACCATTATTATTATTATTATTATTATTATTATTATTAAAAGATAACCTACAACCCAAGTTGGAAAAGCAGGATGTTATAAGCCCAATGGTTCCAACAGGGAAAATAGCTCAGTGAGGAAAGGAAATAAGGAAAACTACAAGAGAAGTTTAAGAACAATAATAACATAAAAATAAATCTTTCATTTATAAACTACAAAAAAAAATCACTATTTTATCCTGTTTTGAATGAATAGAAAAATATGAAATAGCTCATAGGAGTATATGAACACATCTTCATATTTTTAGAATCGAATAATCACAAGAAGTCTTTTTGACCAAACTCTTTGCTACTTTAATATTTACTTAGTATATTTCCCCCATCCTTAACTCGTGCCAGAAAAAGAAAGAAAAAAAAATGACAAAGTGCAATTGGGTCTGGCCTACATCTACCTTCTCCCTTTTCCGTTACTTCGTTTCTTTAATACTTTATACCGAAATCATCTCAGAGTGGTGGTAGCGTTCCTCAGTTCACAGCTATACACTATAGCCAATTCTTTTTAGTGAAGCAGATTTGCACCGACTCGCAGGGGTGCCCTTTTAGCTCGGAAAGGTTTCCTGCTCGCTGATTGGATAGAGAAGATAAGACTAACCAATCAGAGAGCAGGAAACTTTTCAGAGCTAAAAGGGCACCGCTGCGAGTCGGTGCAAATGCACCTCATTAAAAAAAATTGAGTATAGGCAGCGCTAATGAGTCTTTTGCATCATCCTTTTAGCCCTCAGCTGCACCCACTTTATAGCCTTCTTTGATTCATTTGTTTCCCTAACTATAAGGGACCAATTTCAGGTGGACTTTACAAATCTTAAAGCTTTACTATAGGAAGTTTAGGAACTTCATATTCACTCACAAATAAAGAATCATTATTACCCACTTGGATTGTTCTCAATATGGTCTATTTTTGGTTGCCATAAACCACTAAGGTCTGTTTTAAGAGAAAATTAGTTATTAAAGAAATATTCTTATTACGTTTGTTTTCTGGGTTCATTATGACCACTGCAGCTGGCTGCAGGTAAAAAGGACTTGGATACAAAATGTCATTTCACGTATGAATATAAAAAGGCAAAAAATAAATAAGCTGCTTAGAGATGCAAATCCCAGATATTTCTCTTCCACTGCTCATAAAGAGACCAAAACGAAAAGCCAAAAATAAACAAAACACTAAAAACAGGAAAAAAACACAGATGGAACACATGCTCATCTCGACAAACTCTTCATCAAACACTGCTGACGCAGAAAATACAAAGACACGATGATGGCAACACTCGCCATGAAAAAGCAAAACGACGCATCGGCAACTCTTTTCACACCGCTTTCAAAGAGAAAGAGAGAGAGAGAAAATAAAAATGTTTGCTTTTTGCAATGAGCGAAGCAGAGACACAAGGACTGGATATTGTAAAGATGTGTATATCATGGTGTTGCAATGTTTACAAAGTATGCAGTTTTTTTTTTTTTTTTTTTTTACTTTAGATGAATTTGACAGAAATGAGGGAAGTGCTTGTCGTAAAAAAAAAGTGGAGACAGTAATTATTATTATTATTATTATTATTATTATTATTATTATTATTATTATTATTATTATTATTATACTACTACTACTACTACTACTACTACTAATAATAATAATAATAATAATAATAGTAATAGTAATAATAATAATAACAATAATGAATTATAACAATAATAACTACAATTATTATCATTATTATTATTATTTTATTATTATTATTATTATTATTATTATTATTATTATTATTATTATTATTATTATTATTATTATTATTATTATTATTATTATCATTAATAATAATAATAATAATAATAATAATAATCGCTAAATAAGGCAATAAGCTAAAGGAATAAAAAAAAAAAAATATATAGCCTGAATTAGACAGCGAGAAATTATAACATTAACTCAAGCCAGCTTAAGAACTAACTCCATCTGAATCTCATAAATGAATTTATAAGATACTGATAAATTCTATCTTCCAGGTAAAAATCTGATAAGCTTCCTGGAAGGTGATATTCGATGTTAATCACTGTGAAAGGATATTTGAAAATTGGTATGGAAAATCCTTTTGGGCTTCGAAATAGATTATAAATAGGATCAAAGAATTCAAAGTGGTTATCAAAATTCTGCTGCTGAGGTATATATACATATATATATATATATATATATACAGTGTACATATATATATATATATATATTATATATATATATATACAGTGTACATATATATATATATATATATATTATATATATATATATACAGTATATATATACATATATGTATATATACATATATTTATGTATGTATGTATATATATATATATATATATATGGATATATATATATATATATATATATATACATATTTCTGGTCACGCTCAGAGGCATTGCTAAACGTATAACTACTCGGTCTCTCCCTGTCCCTCGAGTATGGGAAGAGGAAGTAGTCATAGTAACCTTGAGGGGGTACTCCGAGAGGAAAAAGGGAGGGAGTGGGGAAGGTTGAATCTTCGGCTGAGTGCATATTTTTGACAGGTCTTGTACACTACTGTACTTGAACAGAGGCAACTATACTTATTCAAGGTAAATCTTACTGAAGAAGGCAAGGACAAACCAGTGAAATCTAATGGAAAAAGAAATGGTAAATTTGATATTGACAGAAAGAAATAAAACTCTTGAATATAAAATACAGCTGAAACTGCCAATGGCGATGAAACGGGAATGGTAAACAAGAAATACTGGGAAATGGCAAAGGAAATTTCAAAGAAAATGAGGATATCTAAAACCTGATGAGAACTGCATCACAAGACTACAGAATAAGACTTCAAAGACTTCCGTGGTTGGGAAATAAATACAGATGAGAAAGGAATCCAAAGTTTGTAGGACTGTTGAAATAGAAAGATGAACACGAAATCCAAAGAGAGATAAGAAGGGAATCTAAGGACTACTGAGATTGAATCTCAAGTCTCCTCAGATGGGAATTGAAAGGCTGTTAAGTATGGGAGTCTGAAGATTGAAGAGTACTGAGCACCTCTGAAAAGTGAATTTAAAATAAACACCCTTTCGAAATGAATCTAAAGGCTATTAAGAATTTAGAATAAACGACGTTTCGAAGTGAATTTAAAGACTATCAAGAATTTAGAATAAACGCCGTTTCGAAGTGAATTTAAAGACTATTAACAATTTAGAATAAACACCCCTTCAATGTGAATCTAAAGACTATTAACAATTTAGAATAAACACCCCTTCAATGTGAATCTAAAGACTATTAGGATTTTAGAATAAACACTATTTCGAAGTGAATCTAAAGACTATTAAGGATTTAGAATAAACACCCTTTCGAAGTGTATCTAAAGACTATTAAGAATTTAGAATAAACGCCGTTTCGAAGTGAATTTAAAGACTATTAAGAATTTAGAATAAGCACTGTTTCGAAATGAATCTAAAGACTATTAAGCATTTAGAATAAACAGTGTTTTAAAGTGAATTTAAACACTATTAAGAATTTAGAATAAACACTGTTTTAATGTGAATCTAAAGACTATTAAGAATTTAGAATAAAATTTGATATATCATATATAAACGAAAAGAGTCACCGTGATAACCTCTACGTGTAAATGTTTTCTCTTCCGGCACAACTGGAAGAAAAAGAAAGAAGGTGACAATCCAAAGAAAGGAAAATTTAATTAAGGTGGAACCAACGAGAGCAAAGACGCAGAACCCAGAAGAAAATGTTGAATGTAAGAAGACACGAAACATTCGAAAAGCGAAGGTTTCCCTCAACATACGCGCCTAATAGGAATTCAAAAGAGCCCATGAATACTTATGTCCTGGTTTGAAGACTTTGCAAATGAGAGGGATCCCGGGTTATTTTGGGAAAGGGCTTCAAATGAAAGTACATTACGCGATCGTTTCCATACGACACAGAAGATAGGCAAAAGGTTGACTTTGAAATATGGCAAATTGGACTAACGCCCACATAAGTTTACAACGAAATCACACCCTCAAACATACACACACGCGCGCACACACACACACACACACACACACATATATATATATATATATATATGCAATGCTTTCTTAATAGATTGCATGTAATATCACACGAAGTTGGACAGAAGATAAATAGAAGAAAGGCAGAGATGATGAGAGCGGAGTATGCAATGGAAGATGAAATATCATTGTAAGGAGAAAGGATTAATGAGGTAGAATCATTTAAAGTATATATTTAGGAACTGTGATCTCCAATACAGTGTCTTTAGAATTAGAGTTTAGTGAAAGATTGAAAAAAACAAATCAGACAATGGCTAGGTTAAGTAAAATTTGAAAATCAAATCGCCTGAAATCAGACTATATATTAGTTTAGTGGAATCGGTGTTACTGTATGGACACGAGTCATGGTATGACAATGAAAAAATCTCCAATAGACTTAGCAGATTTGAGATTAAAGCCCTCTGAAGGATATTGGGAGTTAAATGGGAGGAAAGGATTAGAAATGATACTATAAGAGAGATTACTCGAGTACCATATGTGGATGAGATCATGATGAGAGGTAGATGGAGATGGTTTGGGCATGTTCTTTGCACTCCCCAAGAGAGATTAGTTCACCAGACGTCCAGCTGGGCTCCAAAAGGCACTAGAAGAATTGTAAGACCCAGGCCTACATGGCTGAGAATTATGAAAAGCGAAGTAGATGATGATGAATGGAGAAGTATTGGATTAAAAGCTCAAGACAGAAACGACTGGCGAAATGTAACCGAGGCTCTTTGTGTCAATAGGCGTAAAAGATGATGATGATGATGATGATGATGATGATATATATATATATATATATATATATATATATAATTTTAAAACTGTTTCCTCTGACCGGGGGGGGGGGGATTACAGAAGAAAAACAACAGCAAACACTGTTCCATTCTGTAACATTTGCCACTTTATGCAACCAAAAAAGGAATACATATGTATAACATATACTTACACTATATATATAAATATATATATATATATATATATATATACACACAAATATATAGATATATATATATATATATTCATATATATACATACATATATATATAATATATATATGTGTGTGTATAATAAACACATATATATGGATATATATATAAATGTGTCGTAAGAAGAGGTAGAATTTCCTATTCAATTAGTCATTCAAACCACCTCACCGAGTCCTGAACAATAGTGTAAAGCCTCTGTCCAGATCGTATTCAGATACAGATGAAGAGGCTATTGTTACGTTTAAAATACACGATATTAATAGAGAGAGAGAGAGAGAGAGAGAGAGAGAGAGAGAGAGAGAGAGAGAGTTATGTGACCTGG
>NC_090763.1:15141304-15143804 GCF_036898095.1 Palaemon carinicauda
AGTAGCAAGAACATCGACCCCACATAAAAGTGGGAAAAGATGCCGACAAAGAAGAAGTGGTCCTGCAAGAAACATAAAGGGTTGCAAAACCATATCTGTTATTTTCTTGCATATCCACCCACCTCTGCCTATTGGAAATAACCCTTTGTGAGACTGAGATCCAGTTCTCCTGTATTACTCTACTTACAGGTATAGGGAATCTCGGTGGGATACGCATTATTATTATTACTATTATTATCATTATTATTATTATTACTTGCTAAGCTACAACCCTAGTTGGAAAAGCGGGATGCTATAAGCCCAGGGGCTCCAACAGGGAAAATATCTCAGTGAGGAAAGGAAACAAAGAAGAATTAAATATTTCAAGAAGAACAAGATTGGAATAGATATCTCCTATATAAACTATAAAACCTTTAACAAACCAAGAGGAAGAGAGTTAAGATAGAATAGTGTTCCCAAGTGTACCCTTAAGCAAGAAAACTCTAACCCAAAAGACAGTGGAAGACCATGGTACAGAGGCTATGGCACTACCCAAGATCAGAGAACAATGATTTAATTTTGGAGTATCCTTCTCCTAGAAGAGCTGCTTATCCTAACAAAAGTGTCTCTTCTTCCCTTACAAAGAGAAAAGTTGCCACTGAACAATTACAGTGAAGTAAGAATTGTTTGGTAATTTTAGTGTTGTCTGGTGTATGAGGACAGAGCAGAATGTGTAAAGAATAGGCCAGACTATTAGGTGTGTGTGTGTAGCCAAAATGAAAATGAACCGTAACCAGAGAGAAGGATCCAATGTAGTACTGTCTGGCCAATTAAAAGACCCCATAACACTCTAGTGGTAGTATCTCGACGGGTGGCTAGTGCCCTGGCCAACCTACTGCATGCACAGTATTCGATGCCAAAGAGGGAGTCGAGACCCTTTCCTCCCATTTCCATCTTATGAGGATGAACAATTGGATCACGAAAGAATTTATAGCCATTCCTGCCCTTTAGCTCTTACACATGTACCAGGAGCGAGGAAAGACAGGAAAGATCTTCACAGAGAAAAGTTCTACTTTGGAATCTTTACAAAGCAAGAGCCTGGACCATCAGAGCCTAGTCTTAGATTCAGCACCCAAATTCCAGAATCAACTGCTATTGGGGACTTTCTAGAGCGTACTGCCGAAGAGAAAATGGAAGCGACAGTGATGCTCCCATAGAGGTATCCTCATCTCACTTTCTAAAAATCATAAGCCTCATACGACATATCGACGGTTTAGGCAGACCCCTCCTGCCCAAGTAGCGGGAAGGCATTGCACAATAGACGGTTTCTTCCCTGAACCACAAAATGCTCATCATGAGTTCGATGTCCTGTTATCGAACTGGGCAAAAGACACTTTGGAGCTTACTCAAGCAAATTTCCCTGAGATCTAGTCGGTCGATGAAACTGTCACCTATAGCTTTGTCTAGACAGGATGTTTTGTATACAAATACAGGCACATTCTAGTCCGCTTCCAATTGACCCAGCCGTTGCATACCTGACACCTAGCATGCCCAGTGAAAACTTGATTAACCTTTCTGCCTACCTTCTGACACAGAGTTGAAGCATTTGGAGGCCGTACATGTGTCTGCTTTTCGGACTTGCTCCTAGCTAGACAAGTCTCATACTTGGCAGTATCAGAAAATCTTATGATCCCTGATACAAGAAAGCAATATGAAGATCTTGCCAGATTGGGGGAGAAAGAATTAGACTTTATACTCTGTCAAACAGCCTTTATCTGAGGCAACTACGTATTAAAGAGGAAAGAGACAATAAGTGGGAAGTTCCCAAGACATATGACTCATTGAGATTCCATTAATTTATGGAACTCTAATATCACAAACCATCAAACTCTTTTTCCCACCAGTTGAAGTAGCGACAGCGGTGGAGAAATGCATAAGTATATGAGAGTAGAATGAAAGCCACGTTCCTTCCTCTCTTTGGAGCCTCCCTTCCTTGGTAGTACCTATGGCATAGGTACTGCCAAGGAAGGTCCTATGCTGATGACCACTTATAAAGGTAAGAATAACACTGCGACATTACATGTATGTGATAGACAGGATAAGAAATGAAACTATAAGAGATTACTATAGATGAGGTCACGGTGAGGGGTATATGGAGATGGTTTGGGAATGCTCTTCGCACTCCTCAAGATAGATTGGTTCATCAAACGTTTAACAGGGCTCCACAAGGCACTAGAAGAGTTGGAAGACCCAGGCCTACATGGCTAAGGACTATGAAGGGTGAAGTAGGAGATGATGAGTGGAGGAGTATTGATTTAGGAGCTCAAGATAGAGACGACTAGGGAAATCTAACCAAAGCCCTTTGCTCAATTGCTGTGGGAGGATATGATGATGATGATGATGATATACAAATCTCAAATTTGTCGGGTTGTGGCTCTAACAATTTCTTCTATTTTTGAGGCTGACATCACGACCTTGCTTCTCATATTTTATCTTGGGTCAGGGGTCAGACAGACGACCA
>NC_090763.1:15146304-15168804 GCF_036898095.1 Palaemon carinicauda
GACAGTGACATTGTCCCTATCGAGCAGGACAATGCCCTAGAGACTGACCATATATATGATCAGCAACCAAGCCCCCTCTCCACCCAAGCTAGGACCAAGGAGGGCCCGGCAATAGCTGGTGATGACTCAGCAGATAGGCCTATAGGCTCCCCCCCAAAACCCCCCTATCCTTAGCTCACAAGGATAGTGAGGTTGCAGCGACCAAAGTAACTAACGAGTTTGAGTGGGACTCGGTCCCCAGTCTGGCATTCACCAGTCAAGAACGTTAGCACATCGGCCACCACACCCCTTTCTACTTAGTTTTTACTCATTTTATTATTATTATTATTATTATTATTATTATTACTACTACTTGCTAAGCTAGCAATATTTACTTTGTACGTCTTTATCATCCTCTTCATGCTTTTACATTGAGTCACATTATATTGAGATGTAAGCTTGATAAGCTTTATCTAAAGGTGTCTGCTTTGCCATGCTTTATCAACGGCGTATTACTTTGTCCCTCTGGACTTTTTGGTGTTTTCTTTGCTCAAGTACATCTTGCAAGTAGAAATTTGCTACTCATGTCATATGTTACTTTATCGTTGCTTACGGTATTTCATTTTACTTTATTTTTTCCTGAGGGGAAAATTTCGCCATGATTAATATCTCGGCATCTTGCTTTTACATGCCTTATCTAGTGGCGTCTTACTTTATAAGACGCCTCTAACAGTGTCTTAAATAAGTGTGCCAAATATTTCATTTTGTGGTGTCTTACTTCAAGATTCTCTAGTAGTATCTTCCATAAGTGTTCCAAATTTTGAATGTTGTGGTGTCTTACTTCAAGATACTCTAGTAGTATCTTCCATAAGTGTTCCAAATTTTGAATGTTGTGGTGTCTTACTTCAAGATTCTCTAGTAGTATCTTCCATAAGTGTTCCAAATTTTGAATGTTGTGGTGTCTTACTTCAAGATTCTCTAGTAGTATCTTCCATAAGTGTTCCAAATTTTGAATGTTGTGGTGTCTTACTTCAAGATTCTCTAGTAGTATCTTCCATAAGTGTTCCAAATTTTGAATGTTGTGGTGTCTTACTTCAAGATTCTCTAGTAGTATCTTCCATAAGTGTTCCAAATTTTGAATGTTGTGGTGTCTTACTTCAAGATTCTCTAGTAGTATCTTCCATAAGTGTTCCAAATTTTGAATGTTGTGGTGTCTTACTTCAAGATACTCTAGTAGTATCTTCCATAAGTGTTCCAAATTTTGAATGTTGTGGTGTCTTACTTCAAGATTCTCTAGTAGTATCTTCCATAAGTGTTCCAAATTTCGAATGTTGTGGTGTCTTACTTCAAGATACTCTAGTAGTATCTTCCATAAGTGTTCCAAATTTTGAATGTTGTGGTGTCTTACTTCAAGATACTCTAGTAGTATCTTCCATAAGTGTTCCAAATTTTAAATGTTGTGGTGTCTTACTTCAAGATTCTCAAGTAGTATCTTCCATAAGTGTTCCAAATTTTAAATGTTGTGGTGTCTTACTTCAAGATTCTCAAGTAGTATCTTCCATAAGTGTTCCAAATTTTAAATGTTGTGGTGTCCTAATTCAAGACGCTCCAGTAGTCTTCCATAAGTGAGAAAGTTTGCATCTTTCGGTGTCTTACTTTGAGACGCTCTATTACTGTCTTACATAAGTGTTCCAAATTTTGTATCTTGTGGTGTCTTATTCAAGACGCTCAAGTAGTGTCTTTCATAAGAGTTCCAAATCTTACATATTGCGGTATCTTACTTCAAGACGCTCTGGAAGTGTCTTTCACAAATGTTCAGAATTTTGCATCTTGTGGTGTCTTATTGAAGACGCCTAGTAGTGTCTTCCATACTTGTGCCAAATCTTGCATATTGCAGTGTCTTACTTCAAGACTCCCTAGTAGTGTCTTTCTTAAGTGGCAAATCTTGCATGTTGCGGTGTCCTTTAAGACGCTCTATTAGAGTCTTACATATAAATGTGCCAAATTTTGCATCTTGTGGTGTCTTATTCAAGACGCTCTAGTAGTGTCTTTCATAAGAGTTCCAAATCTTGCATATTGCGGTGTCTTACTTCAAGACCCTCTAGTAGTGTCTTCCATAAATGTACCAAATTTTGCATCTTGTGGTGTCTTATTGAAGACGCCTAGTAGTGTCTTCCATACTTGTGCCAAATCTTGCATATTGCAGTGTCTTACTTCAAGACTCCCTAGTAGTGTCTTCCTTAAGTGGCAAATCTTGCATGTTGCGGCGTCCTTTAAGACACTCAAATAGTGTCTTCCAAAAGTGTGCCAAATTTAGGCGAGTCTCTCGTAGCCTTCTCTGCCCGTATCTGTTCTCACGGCTGAGCAGACAGTTGCAACAACAAAGAATAAAAGAAACGTCTCTCGGTAAGTGGGAACATTTCTTCCCACAGCATCATTTTAGTGACATTTCCGCGTCAGATAATACACCCGAAGGATGAACTTACAACGACAGAGATGACGAAGAACGTCTCCTTATTCTGCATTCTTTCGATTTTAGGATTCTTTGCAGTATTTTTTTTTTTTGTTTATTTGCAAATATACAAATGTGGAAATTAACAAATAATTAATAAGTATACATCTTTGGGGATTTCTTGTTTGTTTTACTACCAAGAATGTTTGGTAGTCCGTCTTTTATTGACACCTATCTCGGCACATATACGCAGGCACACTCACATACACACACATATATATATATATATATATATATATACATATATATAAATTTATATATATATACATACATATATATATATATATATATATACATATATATATAATCCTTAACACATATACATGCATGAATGAACGCATCATTGCTAAATGTTGCCTTTAATTATCCCATGATATGTATATATATATATATATATATATACACCGTATATATATATATATATATATATATATATATATATATATACACATACATATATTTATACATATACAAACATCTATATATATTTACATACATATACAAACATCTATATATATTTACATACATATACAAACATCTATATATATATTCAAATACATATATAATCATATAGATATGTTTGTGTTTAAGAAAATAAAAACGTTCCATTTTGATATTTTATAGTTCTAACTTGCAATAGTAAACAACCATAGTAAAATACACAAAGAACTATCCTCCTATTTGGTATATCGTCAACAGTACACAAACATGAACAACCCCCCCACCACCCCCCCCAAAAAAAAAAAAACACACACACACAAACAAAAGAACAAATAAAAATTCTCACTCTTCTCTGTCCCAATTTCTTCCTTTCTGGCCCTCTTCATGTCAAAATTATGGTCCATTTTCATCCTCACAACATAATCAGATGATCCCATTAATCATCATCATCTATGATACTGTTCCCTTGTCACCAACGAGAGAGAGAGAGAGAGAGAGAGAGAGAGAGAGAGAGAGAGAGAGAGAATAATAGTTTCTAGATGAATCAAATCTATGGAAGAAAAATATGGATTCTTTAGTGTGTGTGTGTGTGAGAGAGAGAGAGAGAGAGAGAGAGAGAGAGAGAGAGTCAGGAACAAATTAATATCTACATATACTACAGACACTACACACGAGTGAATAATAATAATAATAATTATAATAATAATAATAAGAGAGAGAGAGAGAGAGAGAGAGAGAGAGAGAGAGAGAATCTTAAAACGATCAAAATAGAGACTAACATTATGGAAGAAAAATATGGGTTCTTGAGAGAGAGAGAGAGAGAGAGAGAGAGAGAGAGAGAATCTTAAAACGATCAAAATAGAGACTAACATTATGGAAGAAAAATATGGGTTCTTTAGAGAGAGAGAGAGAGAGAGAGAGAGAGAGAGAGAATCTTAAAACGATCAAAATAGAGACTAACATTATGGAAGAAAAATATGGGTTCTTTAGAGAGAGAGAGAGAGAGAGAGAGAGAGAGAGAGAGAGAGAGAGATCGCCTTCTCTTTCTTGCATCATTAAGAGATCCATTTATAGCATCAGGTCGAACCGTATAGCTGAGATCAGCATCATTTGAGCGAAGTCGATTTGTTCAAGCGCGCAGTGACCTTTTTTTTTAAAAATTCATTTTATTGCTCTTGCAAATTCACTGCCTCATTATCGCTTGCTATTTAGTTTTTTTTTTCCGGTTGGAAAATGATTCCCAGAATTTTGTTCATGTATCAGAATTATTCGTTAGTAATTTCGCCAAGAGAATTGTGAGGTTTACCTAAATTTGCTTCTAAATTTGAATTTCGTTCATGTATCAGAATTATTCGTTAGCAAATTTGACTGGTGAATTGTGATGTTTACCAAACTTGGATCTAGATTTTAATTTTGTTCATGTACTAGAATTATTCGCTAACAATTTTGCCAAGAGAGTTATGAAATTTATTAAATTTTGCTCTGTATTTTTTAATTGAAAATTCTCAACAGGAAGATATTAAAGATGGGAAGAGTTTAAATAATTAAATCTGGATGTAAATTTGAATTTTGTTCATGTATCAGAATTATTCGTTAGAAATTTTGCCAAGAGAAATCTGATGTTTACAAAAAAAATTTCTGTATTTTTTAATTGAAAACTCTCAACAGGAAGATAAAAAAAGCGGGAAGTTTAAAAAACCCAAATTTGGATTTAAATTTGATAGATCCGCATGTGTGCAAGAAAATTCTCATAAATAACAGCTTGACGATGCCTTTGAGTTGTTATCAAAATATATTTTTCAAGACACTACATAAAATACCTTGGTCGGGGTAGGAGTATCTAGCAAAAAGGTTTGTGATTTAAGCCAATTCAATGTTTATCTCAATCTGTTACAACATGAAATTTTAGGCTTGATATTCATATATGATTTCCCACTTTATTGACATCCATAAGTACTATGTTTTCGACCACAATATATAATGTTACAAAATCGGATAAATATAATTTGGAACGAAATATTCAGAGGCTACTTTCCTCTTGGTAAGGGCAGAAGAGACGCTTTAGCTATGGTAAGCAGCTCCTCTAGGAGAAGGACACTCTAAAATCAAACCATTGTTCTCTGGTCTTGGGTAGTGCCATACCATGGCCTTCCACTGTCTTGGACTAGAGTTCTCTTGCTTGAGGGTACACTTGGGCACGCTGTTCTATCTAATTTTTCTTCCTCTGGTTGGTTTTGAAGTTTTTATAGTTTATATATAAACGATCTATTTTAATGCTGTTACTGTTCTTAAAATATTTTTTGTTTATTACTTCTCTTATAGCTCATCTATTTCCTTATTTCCTTTCCTCACTGGGCTATTTTTCCTTGTTGGAGCCCTTGGGCTTATAGCATCTTGCTTTCCCAACTAGGGTTGTAGCTTGGCTTTTAATAATAATAATAATAATAATAATAATAATAATAATAATAATAATAATAATAATAATAATCTTTCGTATATATTTCCCTAATCAACTAAATGCTCGGTCCATACACATTCAACTATTCAACTTAAATAAGGGATTACGAAATATACAATGTAATTGAACCTTTCATTAATAAATGAATGTAGATGAACGTGAATTAACATTGGCTCTGAATGGTAAAATTCCCAGGTAAATAACTTTCTAGGCGCATTTCTGAAAACGATGATGTAATCTCCTCCGATAACAAAGTAAACGAGTCTCTTTTATCTCTGAGATTACGAGAAAATATCTCTCTCCAATTTACTCTTGCAGCGCCAAACTCGTATTTTCCATCCAATTCGAGAAATTCAACGAAAACTTTCCAGCTCTGTTCCACACAATACCTTCAATCCCGTTTTCTTTCTCGTTTTCTTCCCTCCTCTCTCTCCTGACCTATCCTCCACTGTATCTTACTCTTTCAATTTTCATCAATTTCAAAACCCATAATCTTCAATCTTTAACTTTTCTATCATTGACTATAATTATCCTCTTTTAAATAATTCAGAAATCATTCTTTCAATTTTCATCAATTTCAAAATCCATAATCTTCAATCTTTAAATTATCTATCGTTGACTTTAATTATCCTCTATATAACCCTGAAATTATTCTTTCAATTTTCATCAATTTCAAAATCCATAATCTTCAATCTTTAATTTTTCTATCGTTGACTTTAATTATCCTCTATTATATAACCCAGTATGATTACCTTAATCCTCATCCTCACAATTTTAGTGAGGCTTTAACAAGGTTATGAATAAATTCTTCAGACTTCTCAGTTTTCAAATATCATCTTTACCATAACCATTCCTGATCCTTTCCCATCTATGTCCACGTTCTCCTTCCATTCCATCTATCCTCAACCCAATATCCTCTGCCCATCCTATGTCATTCTACTCCTCATACTCGGTCTATCCTCATCCCTATCTCCTCTGTCCATCCTGTGATCCTCTTCATAGTCTGTCTATCCTCATCACCAACTACTCTCTTCATCCTATGCCATCCTAGTCCTCATACTCCGTTTACTCTCTTCATTTTCTCTTCGGCCTATCCTATGCCATCCTCCTCATCATACATTGTCTATCCTTATCTCCTCTGTCATCCTTAATTCTGATACACCATCTATCCCGATCCTTATCTCCTCTGCCCATCCTATGCCATCCTCCTCATACACTGTCTATCCTAACCCCTAACTCTTCTATCCATCCAAAGCCATCCACCTCCTCACCCACTCTCTATCCTCACCCTTATCTACTTTGTCACCCTATGCCATCCTTATTCTCATACACTGCCTATCCTCCTCCCTATCTCCTCTGCCATCCTAATTCTCATACACAAACTAACCTCATAATTATCTTCTCTTTTATCCCAATTCTTAAACACTCTCTATCCTCCTCCCTATCTCCTCGGCCCTCCTAATTCTAATACTCCATCTATTCTCTTCGTTTTCTCCTCGGCCTATCATCTTATGCCATAATACTACTCATACAAGGTCTATCCTCAACCATATCTCCTTTGTCATCCTATGCCATCCTTATTCTCATACACTGTCTATCCTCATCCTCATCTCCTCTGATCAGCACGTCATCCTACTCATGCACCTTTTATCCTCATCCTCATCTCCTGTTTCATCCTCTCCAGTTCCCACAAACTTACACAACCGAGGTTGTTCACCGTCGTTATCCTCAGTCGCTCTTCATCATTAACCTACTGCCCTACTTCCCTCAAAGTTATCCTCCTCCTCCTCCTCCTCACCTGAGAAGAGACTTCTCTTCCCTTCCGCCATTATGATAGGTCCCCTCCTTCCTTCCCCTGTCCCATTCTCCCCATATTTACCACCCATTTATTTTTTCTTATCTATTCCAAAAGACGACCGCCTTCGGAATTTATCGTTTCCAAACACCACCATAAGACTGGCTGGAAGACAGGGGAGGCTTAGGGCCATAATCAACCTTCCTCACCCAACTGCGTACTCCCCTCCCCCCTCTCCCCTCCCTTAAAACAAGGAGAGAGAGAGAGAGAGAGAGAGAGAGAGAGAGAGAGAGAACACTGGCAAAGATTTTCTCTTAACACAGTGAGCTCAGAGAGAGAGAGAGAGAGAGAGAGAGAGAGAGAGAGAGAACACTGGCAAAGATTTTCTCTTAACAAAGTGAGCTCAGAGAGAGAGAGAGAGAGAGAGAGAGAGAGATCACTGGCAAAGATTTTCTCTTAACAAAGTGAGCTTAGAAAAATATTGAAAAACAAAATCATACAGAGAGAGAGAGAGAGAGAGAGAGAGAGAGAGAGAGAGAGAGAGAGAGAGTTCCTGTTGAGACTTTAAGATCTAAAATCTTTGAAAGAGGAAAAATAAAAAAGTAAAAGAAAGATCGTAATTCAGTCAGCTCAGAAGGATAGTGGAAGCCAGAATCATACGAGAGAGAGAGAGAGAGAGAGAGAGAGAGAGAGAGAGAGAGAGAGGAGGGGGTTAAGGATTCCCTGTTAAGACTTCAAGACGTAAATCCTTTGAAAGACGAAAAATAAAAAAGTATATAAACTGTAAAAGAAAGGTCGTAACTCAGTGAGCTAAAAAATAGTGGAAAACAGAATCATAAGAGAGAGAGAGAGAGAGAGAGAGAGAGAGAGAGAGAGAGAGACTGTTAAGGATTTCCTGTTAAAACGGCAAGACCTAAACTCTTTGGAAGACGTAAAATAAATGAGAGTAGAGAGAGAGAGAGAGAGAGAGAGAGAGAAAGAGAGCAAAACTTTTAAGGTTTTCCTGTAAAGACTTGTAGACCTAAAACCTTTGAAAGACGAAAAATAAGAGAGAGAGAGAGAGAGAGAGAGAGAGAGAGAGAGAGAGAGAGAGAGAGCAAAACTTTTAAGGTTTTCCTGTAAAGACTTGAAGACCTAAAACCTTTGAAAGACGAAAAATAAGAGAGAGAGAGAGAGAGAGAGAGAGAGAGAGAGACTGTTAAGGATTTCCTGTTAAGACTCCCAGATCTAAATCCTTTGAGAGAGAGAGAGAGAGAGAGAGAGAGAGAGAGAGACTTGAGGATTTCCTATTAAGACTCCCAGATCTAAAACCTTTGAAAGACGAAAAATAAATGAGAGAGAGAGAGAGAGAGAGAGAGAGAGAGAGAGAGAGAAGGAAGTTGATGGCCTTATCGCAATTTTCACATGAAAAATTTCTTTGTTGAAATTTCTGTCGAGTTTCTCGTGTTCTTCCAAGCGAAGGAACAAATACATAAGAACAGGGGTATAAGAAGTTTTGAAAAGCCGAAACTTATATAAATAAGTATTCTACAAAAGGGTTAAAAAGAATGGGAAAGGTACAGAAGCATTAAAGAAGGGCCATATCAAAAGAGTGATCTATTTAAATCAGAAATGATGTAACAATTAAGGATTTGATGGATTAGATATATATATATATATATATATATATATACATATATATATATATATATGTATATATATATAATATATATATATATAGCCTATATATCAAATCACCTGAAATTACATATAAAAAATAGGCTATATAATAGTTTATTGAGATCGGTGTTACTGTATGGACACGAGTTGTATGACAATGAAACAATATCCAACAAATTTTGTAGATTTGAGAACAAAGCCCTCAGAAGAATATTGTGAGTTAAATGGTAGGGCAGAATTAGAAATGAAACTATAGAGAGATTACTCAAGGGCCATATGTGGATGAAATCATGGTGAAGGGTAGATGGAGATGCTTTGGACATGCTCTTCGCACTCCCCAAGAGAGATTATCCCACCAAAATTTTAACTGGGCTTCACAAGGCACTAGAAGAGTTGGAAGCCCCAGGACTACATGGCTGAGGACTATGAAGCGTGAAATAGATGATGATGAATTTAGAAGTATTGAATTAAAAGCTCAAGATAGAGACGACTGCCGAAATCTAACCTTGGCCCTTCGCGTCAATAGGCGTAGGAGGAGATGATGATGATGATGATGATTAAATCTATCTATCTATCTATCTATCTACCTTCCATAGACTGACATGATTATCAAAATCTATTTTCAATATAGGAATTTTCGGTGAAGAAATTTCCCTCCGTTCATTTCTTCTTTGTCGAAAAGCTCCCGAGAGCCTAAGCCTATTTCCCTAAACTTATTTGGCAACTTTGCTCATCTCTATAAGTTACACGAAAGAAAAGTTTGCAATAATAGTAATGCCTCTGAGGGAATAATTACACCAAAAGCAGAAAAACACAAGCGCAAAAACAAGAACAAGGATGTTCAATATATCAAAAGATCATACAAACAGAACGTAGGAGCAACGCACGCACGCACGCACGCGCACACACACCCACACACACACACACATATATATATATATATATATATATATGTACACACACATATATATATATACTGTATATATATAATACATATATACATATACATAAAATTTATATATATATAATATATATACAAATATATATATACATACATATATATATATATATATATATATATATATATATACTTATATATATACACGAAAAAATGCAGCCGTTTCGAGACCACCGCAATACAAAAGCCTCAGACATGTCAATTCATGTCTGAAGTTTGGTCAGTTTTCATCACCATGCTGGCCAGTGTAGATTGGTGAAGGTGGGAGACATTCGTCTGATCGGTCAAAGCTTTGCTGATTACGGCGATACGCAAACCCTTTTAACACGTTAAGGGATCTCCACTCAGAAAGGGATATCATCAACATATCTCCTCCACACCTATTGACGCAAAGGGCCTCGGTTAGATTTCGCCAGTCGTCTCTATCTTGAGCTTTTAATTCAATACTTCTCCATTCCCCATCTACTTCATGCTTTATAGTTCTTAGCCATGTAGGCCTCGGTTTTCCAACCCTTCTAGTGCCTTCTGTAGCCCAATTAGATGTTTGGTGAACTAATCTCTCGGGGAGTGCGAAGAGCATGACCAAACCATCTCCATCTACCCTCATCATGATCTCATCCACATATGGCACTCGAATAATCTATAGTTTCATTTCTAATCCTGTCCTGCCATTTAACTCCCTACATTCTTCTGAGGGCTTTGTTCTCAACTCTACAAAATCTTTTGGAAATTGTTTCATTGTCATATCATGACTCATATCCATACTGTAACAGAGATATCACTAAAGTGATATGTTGGCTGAGTTTTATATGTAATTTCAGGGGATTTATTTTCCAATTATTACTTGACCTAGGTATTGTCTGATTTGCTTCTTTCAATCTTTCATTAAACTCCAATTCTAAACACCCTATATTAATTATAGTTTCTAAATATTTAAATGATTCTACCTCATTAATCCTTTCTCCTTCCAATGACATTTCATCTTCCAATGCATATTCCGTTCTCATGATTTCTGTCTTTCTTTTATTTATCTCAAGCCCAGCCTCATGTGATATTTCATGAATTCTAGTAAGCAAGCACTGCAAATCTTGTGATGTTCTGCTAATCAGGACAGCATCATCTGCTAATTTCCTTTAACCAACCCAGTCCAATCCTTTTCCACCATCTTCATCTGTTCTATACATTACAAAAGCCATGAGGAACATAAACAACATAAGTGACAACACATTCCCTTGGAGTACTCCGCTATTCACTGGAAATCCATTTGATAGGATTCCACTGACATTAACTTAATCGAATTTACATATTTAATAGGAACGCCATAATAAAATTCCATAACTAAATTTTCCGGTGCACACTATCAAAGGCTTTTTCATAGTACGCAAATGCCATCAAAAGTGGAATTTTATATTCTACACGTTTCTGTACAAAATGTCTAAAATGAACATTTGGGCAGTACAACTCTCTCTCTCTCTCTCTCTCTCTCTCTCTCTCTCTCTCTCTCTCTCTCTCTTGTTCTTCCCTCTGTGCGAGCGAACGGATAGGTTGTAACTGAGAGGCGAGGCGAATGCAATTAAACTTTTTTAAACAATCATCGAGTTTTTATACAGCGACCTGCGAGCAAGAATGTCATAAAAATTCAAACACATCGGAACATGAGCTACCATGATAACACAGGTTGGTCTGTTAACAGTGCAGGGACGGGCGAGTGAGAAGATAAAAGATTAAAAACGTTACAGTAAATGAGCGTGTATGAAACACGTGCGGTACACAGCCCATGTCGATCAAGCATTTAAAGTTTTCAGGCATCCTGACATCTAAAGTCATTGACGTGTCGATCAACCTAGGATTTTCATTATTATTATTATTATTATTATTATTATTATTACTTGCTAAGCTACAACCCTAATTCGAAAAGCAGGATACTATAAGCCCAGGGGCTCCAACAGGGAAAATATCCCAATGAGGAAAGGAAACAAGGAGAAATAATATATTTTAACTATCAAACTTAAACAAAACCAGAGGAAGAGAAATAAGATAGAATAGTGCTCGAGTGTACCCTCAAGCAAGAGAACTTATTCTAATATTCAAGCTTCATTACCTTCTGAAACATGATACACAATGTACAGTATGCAGCAAAACAGGTGATTATTTTTTTAATAGGACAATCTTAGCCAGCACCACCACCTACGAGGCGCTACGACTGTTCCCTTCGGAGGAAATTCTAAGAATGGCTGCGAAGAGCTGATAAGGAGGCAATATCTTTAGCAGCGAGAATCTCTACCTTCGATAATTAAGTTTCTTTCATACGTCCTTATGGGACGATATGGGATATCGGTTCTCCATAATGCCACCTCGATTACTTAACGGCCGATGTGGTAACGTCCCTGACTGGTGAACACCAGACTGGGGTTCGAGCCCCTCTCAAACTCGTTAGTTTCTTTGGTCGCTGCAACCTCACCATCCTTGTTAGGTAAGAATGAGCGGTGTGGGGGAGCCTATAGGTTTGTCTTCTGAGTTATCAGCAGCCTTTGCCTGGTCCTCCTTGCTCCCAGCTTGGGTGGAGAGGGGGCTTGGGCACTGATCATATGCATATAAGGTCAGTCTCTGGGGCAGTGTCCTACTTGATAGGGCGATGTCCCTGTCCCTTGCCTCTGCCATTCATGAGCGGCCTTCAAGCCTTTAAATGGTGAAACTACATATATCTAAATGGTGACATATAATGGCATAGTCCAACGTTGACTTTCAAGGCAGTGGAGGTGATGTGGGACTATTTTTCAACGGTAAGTACTTCAGATAATATCTTTATGTTGAACGGGCTAATATAAGTATCTTTTTTATAGTTTATATATGAACTCTTTATTTTGATGTTACTGTTCTTGAAATTTTTCCTATTTAAATTGTTCATTACTTCTCTTGTAGTTTATTTATTTCCTAATTTCCTTTTCTCACTGAGCTATTTTTCCCTGTTGGAGCCCTTGGGTTTATAGCAGCCTAATTTTCCAACTAGGAATGTAGCTTATCTAATAATAATAATAATAATAATAATGGAAGATATATAGTATTCAGGATACAGCATAAGCATTATGGTCAAAACCATCCAGAAACTACAATTCCCCGGACATCATAATATATAAATATAAATATATATATATATATATATATATATATATATATATATATATATATATATATATATACACACACACATATATATATATATATATATATATATATTCATCAATAAATGTAATCAAATACACACACCACACATTTATAATATAATTATTTACTTATTCATTTACATATATACAAATATATATATATATATATATATATATATATATATATATATACACACAGTATAATGTGTGTGTGCGTATGTAACAGTTCAAAGGAGAGATAACAGAATAAAGGGCGCCTCACGCACAGTTTATTAATCAAAAAGTCAAAGGTAAAGGGCAAAGGAGGAGCCTATAAAGGGATTAAAGAGCGCTACAAACGGATCAAAGCTCTTCCCTTCTCTTTAAAAGGTCGAGTGTGTGACGTCATCCCCAGGGGTAGAAGCCCTTTTGGGTAAGATACATATGGCTGTATGGATCATCGAATATATGGTGTGCATGGATCCTTATAGTGGTGATACAATAGGATCAGGAAGTTTAGTCTTATGATGGTAAACACATTTTGACTTGCCGTGCCAAGAAATTTTTTTTTTTTTGAAGTTTTTTTTTTAGTTTATATGTGAAAGATTTATTTTAACGTAGTTACTGTTCTTAAAATATTTTATTTCAATTGTTGCGTGACTTAAAAGAAAATAAAAAAAAATTGGCTGTTTATATGTGTGTGTTAATAAATCTCTGATGGGATGTATCAGTCACTAAACTTATTCAAGATTCTTGGGGGGGGGGGGGGGTGAATGTAGTTAGCTGGGATTGAGTGAACTTTCTTATTGATCAACAAATTATATTTATGGAAAAGTTGTTGTTTAATCTTGGTCTGAAATATGATAATATGCAGCTACTTTTACCATTTACGAAATATGATTTAGTGGTGTTACTTCGCCAGGAATGAAGCCAGTTAGGAGGCATACACAGGGCCGTAGCTAAGTAGGCAAGGATATGACACCTAGGTTGGGTTAGGTGGGGAAACTTAGGTTAGGTGAGGAACATTAAATTAGGTGGTGCTCTTGCGTTTATTTCCCTTTCAAAGAGTGTTTTTTCAGATTATTATTATTATTATTATTATTATTATTATTATTATTATTACTACTACTACTAGCCAAGCTACAACCCTAGTTGGAAAAGCAAGATGCTATAAGCCCAAGGGCTTCAATACGGAAAAATAGCCCAAAGGGGAAAGGAAATAAGGAAATAAATAATTGATTAGAAAAACTTAGCAATAAATCATTCTAAAAACAGTAACAACGTCAAAACAGATATGTCACATATAAATTATAAAAAGACTTATGTCAGCCTGTTCGACATAAAAACATTTGCTGTAATTTTGAACTTTTGAAGTTCTACTGATTCAACTACCCGATTAGGAAGATCATTCCACAACTTGCTCACAGCTGAAATAAAACTTCTAGAATACTGTGTAGTATTGAGCCTCATGATGGAGAAGGTCTGGCTATTAGAATGAACTTTTGAAATTTGACATCAGGTCTGTGCCATAGGAACTACACAGGCTCATGATTCTTAAAAGTGTATACTTCATAGCAGACCATTAGCGAAAAAGGCTGGCTCAAGAAGTTGCGTATTGTCTAAAGAAGCTCAAATTAAGGTACAGTTGGAAACAGACACTTCTGGCACACCTCGCTCCAAAAACGTGCACCATTTCACATCCCTACTTCGCGGAAAGTAACCAAACAGATAGTGTAGAGAGATATGGCAGGGGTGGTGGGCGGAGCTAAACCCGAACTCACCGGGCAGTAAGGATATGGCTTGGTACACATCAGAGCTAGGTGTACCAAGAATTCCTGAGTCCAGCTGTACATCATAGGTCAGTGATGAGAGTCTGATAAAAGGTAGACATACAAATACACTGTTGCATATTCTCAAAGATTAAATAGTTTATAATAATAAACCGAAATAAATTAAGACTCCTATATGCTAAAAACTTAAGAAAAATAATTTTTTTTCCACTCTTGTTAGTACATTCAATTGTAACAAAAAACTGTATATACAGTAGACACTGCATTCTATAAGGTAATATATATATATATATATGTACATACATAAATAAATATATACTATATTATGTGTGTATATATATATATATATATATATATATATATATATATGTATATATATATATATATATATATATATATATAAATATATATGAATATATATATATATAAATATATATGAATATATATATATATATATATATATATATATATATATATATATATATATATGAGTGTGTGTGTGTGTAAAATGAATTTCACAAACCTCGCATACGACACGAACTCTAGCCCCTACGACAGAAGCATATTAAGAGCTTCCTTTGACCTATAAAGATGTAGTGTCTCCTTTAATATGCTCCTTGTTCGACGCCATTCACATATGCATGGAGTAGAGGGAGATGCTGGTGATTGGGAATGAATTCGACCGAAAAACACCATCATGAGTCGATATATTTTATATTTAAAAACATATTTAGATGACTAGTAAAATTTCTAATTATAAATGCATGTAAAATAAAGAACTGTTTATGTAAATATACTATGATGTATATATGTTATAAAATGTAAGATTGTAAGTATTCAATAAATTAAAGAAAAAAAAACACGAACAGAACTGGTTGTTGAGTTTATGCGCATGCGTAGATGCGCGACATCCCGCATAAGTGGTGCTAGAGTTTAGGTTCTGGTGAAGTATTTGAAAAATTCTTTGAATTGGAAGATTTAATTCAATTAAAGTTGCACTTTACCTTTACAGATATCGAGGTGGATACTATTCAGTTTAAAGTTTAAATGCCGGTCATGAATGACAGGGGCAAGGGACAATGACACTGTCCTATTAAGCAGGACAATGCCATAGAGATTGACCATATATACATATGATCAGCTCCCAAGCCCCCTCTCCAACCAAGCTGGGAACAAGGAGGACCAGGCAATGGCTGCTGATGATTCAGCAGATAGACCTATAGGCTTACCGAAATAACCCCATCCTTAGCTCACAAGGATGGTGAGATTGCCGTGACCAAAGGAACTAACAAGTTTGAGCGGGACTCCAACCCCAGTCTGGCGTTTATCAATCAGGGACGTTAATGAGTTACTGAAACGATTTTGGTTCTAACCAAAAGAAGTCGGCTCGACCTCACTTAAGAGGTTTCCGGAATGACACCTCAGCCTCAGTTGCTTTTAATTTTTTTTTTTTTTTATAAATCATATTCGTTAACAGGCCTATTTTTTTGTGATTTATGAAAGTTATAGTTAAATGATCTGATATGATGGATACTTTTGATAAATTTTTCAATTGAATTTTAATTTTAGGTTCTAAGATTATATTCGTCTAAAGGCCTTTATTTGTGATTCATGAAGTAGTTATACTTAAATGATAGGGATATGATACTTAATGATAAATTTTTCAATTGAAGGTATAATATTCTCAAAACAGATTTGAATTTTCGTTTCTAAGATTATATTCGCCTAAAGGCCTTTTTTTGTGATTCATTAAGTACTCATACTTAAATGTTAGGGATATGATACTTTTGAAAGATTTCTAAAATTGAAGGTATAACATATTTTCTCAAATATAATTCTCAAAACGGAATTTCTATTTTCCCTTCAAAGATAATATTCCGCAAAGGGCCTTTATTTGTGATTCATGAAGTAGTTATACTGAAATGATAGGGATATGATAACTTTTGACAGATTTTTTTTTTTTTTTTATTGAACGTAGAACTTATTTTCTCATAAATGTAATTCTCTAAACGAAATTGTATTTATCAGTCCTTCTCAACTTTAGTTAAATACTCTCTATTTTACATTTAATTTGCATATCTCCTTTCGACCATCATAAGAGAATTAGGAAAATGTATATTTGCATTAATTAAGTAATAAACAGCCACGACTTGGAAGTATCCAAGTGTCAGTTCACAGCGTTGACCTAATCTAGAAGATACTTGGCATACCCTTTACCAAGTGGCTAAAATGATTTAAGAGAGAGAGAGAGAGAGAGAGAGAGAGAGAGAGAGAGAGAGAGAGAGAGAGAGAGAGAGAGAGAGAGAGAGAGAGAGAGAGTAAAACACGCCCAAATTATGATTTAAAATCACAGCATGAAACTCAAATAAACGCTACGAAATATGACGACATAATTGAACTGGCGGTTTCTGATGACGCAAGCATTCTTGCTTAATGACGCAACTCAGACGTTTGGCTAACGTCATCAAACTTTAAAGAAGGTCAATAAATTTAATTTGAGATATTAAGATTTAATTTGAGATATTAAGATTTAATTTGAGATATTAAGATTTAATTTGAGATAAGATTTAATTTGAGATAAGATTTAATTTGAGATATTAAGATTTAATTTGAGATATTAAGATATGTGAAAAAGAAAAATCATTGCCCTCTACATAAACCAACATATTTGTGTATGTACTGAGTATCCTCGTGTGATTGAATAAACATGTTCGAAGGAGAATTATAAATAGAATATTCAATTTTATAATTCATTCAAAAGAAAAATTATCTAATTTAAGTTTTCTGTTCCACTTCGCCATCCCATTAATAGATATAATTCGTTTACAAGTATCAGTTTTATTTAGTTACTCCTCCCATCTTTATCTTATTTTCATTTTCAGTTATTCTTCTAACTACACTTTCCATCAATTTATTGTTTCACGTCCTGAAATAACTACTTCAACTTCTTCGTTACCTTATTTTACGCTTCCATTGACTGCTCAAAGTTATTTTCATCTCTATACTTCCTTCTTTGATAACTTTTTCCTTCTTCAGTATCACACAAATATCAGCTTCTTCACTTTCACTCAATATTCTTCTACTTCTCGTTTGCCTCTTCTGAACCTTCACTTTCTTCTCCTTCTCTCCCGACACTTCACATACTTCTTGCCATCCTCGATCACTTCTACATCTTACAGTTTCCTCGCTTCCTTTTATCAATCACCTATTCACCTGTTCCTCATTCTTCACTGACTCTTTCTGCTCCTTCAGAATCTTCTCCTTCACTTCCTTTTTACTCCTCTCCCTCCTCCTCCTCCTCCTCCTCCTCCTCCTCCTCCTCCTCCTCCTCCTCCTCCTCCTCCTCCTCCTCCTCAGCATAAGGTTTTCAGCTCATTAAATTCATCAAATCGTCTCTTGGACACGCACGACTGGGTCTCGCTCCCCCTCAAAACATTTCGAGGAATTCCAATTTCACTCGGAACTACTTCCTTTTCTAAGTGCCGACGTTACTTGCGAGAGAGAGAGAGAGAGAGAGAGAGAGAGAGAGAGAGAGAGAGAGAGAGAGAGAGAGAGAGAGGGGGGGGGGGAGTAAATACCTCAAATGGAGGCTTGGGTCCTATTTTTTCATTTCGGATCAAAGCATGACCCATTTTCATTCTTTAACCCATAGCGGCGAAACACACCTTACGCATTCAATTTCCCTTAAAAGGGAAACTGGTGTGATAGAAATTATTTAGTTTTTTTTCGCGGAATTTAAATTGGCGCAATAGGTACGTCAGTAATGTAAGCGAATGGGTCCAGTCCAAATAATTGAACATGCTTCACCCGCAAGCATCGTGCTTGGCATACACCCTTTTCTCGTCTGATTCATGTAAGCATAACAAAATTAATAAGATAACAGACTGCAGGTAATTTCTATACAATGCTATACAATAGTGATGTAAGAAATAACTTCACCTATAAAAAATCATGAAACACATGAGCCGGTACCAAACACTATAGTCAATTTTTTTTTAATGAGGCGCATTTGCACCGACTCGCAGGGGTACCCTTTTAGCTCGGAAAACTTTCCTGATCGTTGATTGGTTGGACAATATAATTCTAACCAATCAGAGAGCAGGATACTTTTCCGAGCTAAAAGTGCACCGCTGCGGGTCGGTGCAAATGCGCCTCATTAAAAAAAATTACTATAGGAGTAGTAAAAAAAAGGGATTAAGAGGCAGAGAACGACGCAAATCAGAAGATGGCTGAACAATTGATTTAACTAGAGGGGCATTCAGTAGAGCGCAGACCTCCGCCAGGGCAGCTTATTTCTCGACCTTTTGGACGTTTTGGTCGTCAGTGACCTTGACCTTTGATCTTCAAACATTTAATCATTTCACGCTCTTTAAATAACAGTTTAAAATACCTGCAAGTTTCATAACCTTACGATTAGAATTGTGGCAGTATGGTTGATGACCATAATTTGACATTGACCTTCGACTTTAACATGTATTAATAGTCAAATATGAACCAAGTTTGAAGTGTCTGTGAGAAAGATGTCCAAACTTATGGCTGATTACGTGAATTGCACATTTTGATTGACCGTGACCTTGACCATAGACCTTGACCTTCCAAAATTTAATAATTTCCAGCTTTTTACAGTTAATCCCTGCAAGTTTCATTACTCTACGAATAAAATTGTGGTCAGGAAGGTGTTCACAAACAGACACACACACACAAACAAACACACACACAAACAGGGGGTAAAACATAACCTCCATCCAACTTCGTTGATGGAGGTAATGAAGATGGAGGAGACTTCATAGTAGGAAAAGTCGCTGAACTCTATAATTATGATACCTTAAGCAGCGGCTTATGCGGTTTGCGCGTGCGCAGCACAATCATGTACTGCTTGCCAGAATAGAGGAGCAATGAGATCGTGTTTCTTTGCTAGCGAGGCAAGACACGGCGGGGCAGAGACGGACCAATTAAGTCGTGGCCAATGAAGATGCTTGTGGGTGGGGCAAGTTAAAAGATTTTGGGCTGGACACTCGTTATCTCCAGTCCGCATGATTTGCACTCCGGATAAGCCATGATAGTTTTCATTACTATCTAAATTCTTACTGTCCTTTGGAGTTAAGGATGGGGCCACTGGGAGCGAGCTATATGTCTAGCTGCTATACCAAGAGCTGCCACTTTCTGATTCCCCCTGGTCTTAACTTGGGTAATGATTAGTATATGTTCGGTCTAAGGGACATCATGCGACAGTACAATGACCTGACACATTTGAGAGATCTTTAAAAAAAAAAAAAACGTCTTTCCCTTATCAATACAAGTGAAATTGGCGTGAAATCTTCATGAAAATTTCTAGTTGGTGGTTCTTGATTATATCAGTATCGACTACTACTACTACTACTACTACTACTACTACTACTAATAATAATAATAATATTATTATTATTATTATTATTATTCCCTAATAAATACAAGAAATACTGTTGCAAGGCGTTAATATTTCGATTTTTAATAGAAGTGAAACTGTCAAAATGGACCTCCCCCTCACTTTTACACAGAAATGAATAAAATGTATGACCGACATTTGGAATTCACTCCTCCATAAAAAGTAAATGGATGACATACACATTAATCACTCCTCTTTGGAAATGAAACTGCCATAGCAAATGTAATTAATTTCCCATGGATATGAAACCGGCGAAACTAATGTCACTTAAGTGAGAGTGTCCATGTGGTATCATTTATACAAACCGTAAAAGCTAAACTTGTATGAAGAATCCATTTATCCAGGAAGTCAAACTCGTGTAATGGATATAATTCACTTTTCTCAAAAGGTCAGTAATGGAGAATCTGACTTGTATTGTCTTTGCTTAAGATGGGCTCCTGAATGACGCACATAAATCTATAAATATATATTATACTCTCCTAACTGAAGTCGTGTTATAGATATCATTCGCTTTGCTCAAAAGGTCAGTAATGGAGAATCTGTCTTGTATTGTCTTTGCTTCAGACGGACTCCTAAATGACGCGCATCCATTTATAAATATATATTCTTCTTAGTGGAAATGAAAGTCAATCAGGCGAGGAAACCTTATATAAAGCTGTCATTACCTGCTGTTCCCATAACAGGGTGATGGGTTGTTTCAAATTGCCAGTACGAAACCCGAGATAAAGGGAGACGGAATAGAAAAGATAGAAGAAAACAAACTAGACTCTACCTTATGGAATGATAAACTTCTTCGTGGTTACTTGAAAAACGCGAACTGGAAAGTGAAATGAATGTGTTGTATATCTTAAGTCCATCCTTCTACCATGTTACTTCCAACAATTTTGGAAGGTGGCGACATCGAAAAAGAAACAAGAGGAGACCTTTTGTTCCCCTTGTTCCTCCTTGCCTGACGAGGGGCTCAGCTGAGTTTGGGTGGTACTGCTATGGTACTACTAGGGCGCCACAGACCACCCTTCCCTTCTTCCACCACAAATGAAGCTTCATATGCTGACTCCCCTACTGCCGCTATCTCAGCGGTCACCAAGATGACCAGAGGCAGCAGCAAGACCTATCGGAACTGCGTCAAAATCGTCTGGCATTAATTTCTCCTGTCACCTAGGTCTTTCTTCACCCCTTCCATCCACCAAAACCTTGGCCTTCCTCTTGCACCTCTCCCATCAACTCTTTTATTCATCACCTTCAGCAGACGATCTTTTTCCATCCTCTCTACATTGCCAAACTACCTCAGCACATTCATATCCACTCCAGCTGCTAATTCATTTCTCAAACCCGGTCTTACAAGTTCTTCCCCTCACTACTTCGTTCTTAACCCTATCCAAAGTAATGTGCATTAAAAATGTATCCAGATCAACCGGTGATAATTCCAAAGAATTGTTATTTCAATTCAAAAGGCAGGACTTACATGAACCAGTTTAAAGGATTAAAGGCCTCTCGTGAATGGCAGAGGCAATGGACAGTGACATTGCCCTATCAAGCAAGACAATGCCCTGAAGACTGACCATATATACATATGAATAGCGCCCAAGCCAAATCTCCACCCAAGCTATGACCAAGGCGGGCCAGGCAATGGCTGCTGATGACTCGGCAGATAGACCTATAGGCTCATTACCTCACAAGGGTGGTGAGGCTGCAGGGAACAAAAAAACTAACAAATTTGAGCGGGACTCGAACCCCAGCCTGGCGTTCACCAGTCAGGGACGTTATCATATCGGCCAACAAATGATTAAGTCATTTTGAGAAATGACCTCCTATTTTGATATGGATCGTGCCATTCTCTCCTTCGTTTGAAGTGTGAAATCGGAGGCAAACACATAATTCTGATTAATAGCTCCAATTATTAGAGATCTATAAACCAGTTTACCAAGCCTCCGACATACATAAATTCTCTCTCTCTCTCTCTCTCTCTCTCTCTCTCTCTCTCTCTCTCTCTCTCTCTCTCTCTCTCTCTCTCTCCAATCAACCAGTTATAATTGTGCCACCATTCATGCCAATCAATACCTAATATCCCATGTTAGTTTCCATTTTCTCTCAAACCTTTATACTCAACTTCCATTTCTTGCAGACGCTTTCAACCCATCTTAACATTGGCATATATCAACCATTCTATATCTCTATCAAAACTCTCTTTACCTATTGAATAATCTACCTAACTTCATCCTCACCTCCTCCTACGCCTATTGACGCAAAGAGCTTGGATTGGATTTCGCCAGTCGCCTGTATCCTGAGCTTTTAATTCAACGCTTCTCCATTCATTACCATCTATTTGACGCTTCATAG
>NC_090763.1:15173804-15178005 GCF_036898095.1 Palaemon carinicauda
CATTACTTTGTGCACACTGATATTTTGAATGTTATTTACGGTAAAGGCATACTTTATAAGGAAAAAAACTATCGAATATAACCATTTTTAAATATTTGATGGAAACGAAAATTAGAAATCCAATATCCTATACCAAATTCAAAATCTCTGAGACAACGATAATTCCAAAATCCATTAAAAATAATCTTTAACAAGGAATAATGATAAGATATATACAGCTTAAGTAAACCTAAGGAAAGGTTCACTAAGATGTTACTTCTAAAGACATAAGTGCAAACGACTTACCAAAACAGAAAGTGAAAAAGGATTTATGTCAAAATTAAATCAGAGAGCAGCATGGGCTCAAGATATTTCCCCCTTCAATGAAATTATTTTAGCAGCCAAAACTTATATTATGAAAGCGAATATTCTCTATTATAAAGGTTTCCTACAATTTTAAGGGTGCATATGTTGAATTACATAAAAACATTAAGGAAATGGAATTAAAGCTATATATTAAACAAAAAAGTTATTTACCAAAAAATAAGTAATAGTACAAATAAACGTGGTGATAGTCTGAAAACCCTACGGGATACACCCACCACATTTAACTACCATAATTTTTTTTTTCCTCATTATATAAACAAGCAATTTAAGGTGAAAGAACAAAGAGTAAAAACACCTAACTGATCTATAGTCAAAGATATAGAATAAACATGCGTCTTGAATAAAAACGATTCAAAGTATATATAAAATGAAATGTACGTATGAGAGTACATACATAAGAATGTATATCTCCAGGAATCAGATTCCTTCACTACTGAATAAATGATAAACTCTCTTCACACGCCTACGCTTAAGGTTACACATAAGCATGTTAATATCCGAAGCTATATGCAAAATTAATTCATATAATCCATATACACAATGAAAAAATATCCAACAGATTTCGTAGATTTGAGAACAAAGCCCTCAGAAGGATATTGGGAGTTAAATGGCAGGACAGGATTAGAAATGAAACCATAAGAGAAATTACTCGAGCGCCATAAGTGGATGAGATCATGATAAGCGGTAGATGAAGATGGTTTGGTCATGCTCTTCGCACTCCCCAAGAGAGATTAGTTCACCAAACATGTAATTGGGGTCCAGAAGACACTGAACTATTTGGAAGACCATGGCCTACATGGCTGAGGACTGAGGACTATGAAGCATGAAGTAGGAGATGATGAACGGAGAAGTATTGTTTTATAAGCTCAAGATAGAGACGACTGGCGAAATCTAAGTGTGGCCCTTTGCGTCAATAGGCGTGGGAGAAAATGATGATGTACACCATCGACTACAACGACTATGGAGAGAGAGAGAGAGAGAGAGAGAGAGAGAGAGAGAGAGAGAGAGAGAGAGAGAGAGAGAGAGAGAGAGGCCTCGGCGGTGGTGAGAGTAAACAAAGAATGACTTGATTTATCCTTCTCAGGTTTCCACACTTACATTCCGGATCCACCTCGGCAAGAGAGAGAGGGATTTCCGTCTCACATTCCTTTACGACCTAAAAGAGAGAGAGAGAGAGAGAGAGAGAGAGAGAGAGAGAGAGAGAGAGAGAGAGAGAGAGAGAGAGAGAGAGAGAGAGAAATGTCCGTCCTTTACTCCTCAAGGATATAAAGTTTTTTCACACATTCGACAACAAACTTACGTTTTGGAGAGAGAGAGAGAGAGAGAGAGAGAGAGAGAGAGAGAGAGAGAGAGAGAGAGAGAGAGATTTTGAAGTCCCATGAGAAAGAGATTTTCTGAGCCCTCATGAGAGAGAGAGAGAGAGAGAGAGAGAGAGAGAGAGAGAGAGAGAGAGAGAGATTTTCTGAAGCCCCATGAGAAAGAGATAGATAATTTTCTGAACCCTCATGAGAGAGAGAGAGAGAGAGAGAGAGAGAGAGAGAGAGAGAGGGAAGAGAGAGAGAGAGAGAGGGAGAGAGAGAGAGAGAGAGAGAGAGGGAGAGAGAGAGAGAGATATTCTGTCTTACATTCTTTGCCAAAAGTGCAGGAGCAAGAGGTTTTCCATTTCATAATTCACGGCAACTTATACACTCAAGATAGAGAGATTATGTGGGAACAGAGTGGTGGGGGAAGGTGGGAGAGAGTGTGGGGGGGAGGGGAGTTGGAAGAGTGTGGGGGAAGGTGGGAGAGATTGTGGGTGAAGTTGGGAGTATGTGTGTGTGGAGGACCGAGGAAGTCATTTAAACTTTGTCCCACGCACAATTTCAAGAGTCCAAACTTCATTTTGACAGGGATGCGAATAAAGAAATTGGGTTTATTCAGGCTGATATACTCTACTTGCACACACCGCTAGCAAAGTTGAAATGTATGGCTGTGTCTAACCTGTTTGCTCAGGGGGTAATTTCAATGCAAACTATGTCATTTACTAGGAATATCTATGAAAGGTTGTTTTCTAGCTGATTAATGGTATGATGATGGAGAAGAAATAATAATATTAACAACAACAATAATAATAATAATAATAATAATAATAATAATAATAAAATAATAATAATAATAATAATAATAATAATGCTTTCAACATCATCATCATCATCTCCTACGCCTAATGACGCAAAGGGCCTCAGATTTCACCAGTCGTCTCTATCTTAAGCTTTTAAATCAATGCTTCTCCATTCATCATCATCTACTTCACGCTTTAAAGTGCTCAGCCATGTAGGCCTGGGTCTTCCAACTCTTCTAGTACCTGGTGGAGCCTAGTTGAAAGTTTGCTTTCACCAACACAACAATAATATCCTATATGGGACTTTGGTAATATGATTAAATATCAGATAATTGTAAGAAAATAAAAGGTAAAAAACAGTAATATCCTGCTGTACAGATCTATGCTCTAAAATCGCTGCCACACATCTAAATTCAAGCGAAGAATCATAAATATAAAATAATTATAAACAAATTCTATCAATGCAAGTAAAAACATTTCAATCAAATATAGAAAAAAGCTCAATGAAATGAAGATAAAGACGGACAACAAAAAGTTACGCAATAAAAAATAAAAAAATTAAATCTGCAAAAAAAAAAGAAAAACGAAGAATCATAAATATAAAATAATTATAAACAAATAATATCAATGCAAGTAAAAACAATTCAACCACATATAGAAAAAAGCTCAATTAATTGAAGATAAAGACGGACAACAAAAAGTTGCGCAATAAAAAATAGAAAAAATTAAATCTGCAAAAAGAAAAAAAAAGAAAAAAAAAAAACCTCCTTCCAACACCTCGACTAAGAGAAATATCCACTTCAACCTTACAACAATGCAAAGACCTGAAAATTTCACATTAATGGAGACATTTTTTCACAGAACAAACAGAAAAAAAATACTGGAAATCTTTCAAAGAACAAGAGGATAGAGTCGGACTCTTGTAAAAGTGAGAATTCAAAAAGGTCAAGAGGTCAATGTTTCTCAGTAACAATGACCTAGTTACGTTCACTTACGATTCTGACATTTTGTTTATCACCGGTATATATTAAAAAGATTTATTTTAATGTTTTTTACTGTTTTTAAAATGTTATATTTTAATTGCTTATTATTATGGTAGTTTATTTCCTTTCCTCACAGGGTTATTTTTCCCTGTTGGAGACCTTACAACTTATAGCATCCTGCTTTTTCTAGTGGGGTTGTAGCTTAGTTAACAACAACAACAACAGCAATAATAATAATAATAATAACAATAATAATAATGATAATAATAATAATTATAATAATAATAATAATAATAATAATAAAAATAATAATAATAATAATAATAATAATAATAAAAATAATAATAAAGTTGAAAATCTTTCTTAAACGACAAAAAAAAAAGGCTTCTTTTTTAGCATCTCTGAACCAGAAAGGTTTATTTTCCACCTCCCTGGCCTACACACACACACACACACACACACACACACACACACACACACACACACACACACACACAAGAGAAACATCCTAAAAGATCCCGTTGCCAGGACTACTACCATTTTTACTATGCATCACCCGGAGCGCTCAAGGACACCGGCTAGTCCTCTGCCTCGTAAGGATAAAGAAACGACCGAGGAAAAGGCCCAAGCCTTTTTATCTTCCGAGGGGCTTCTAAAATGGCCTCCGGGGGGAGAAATGAAAGTGACCTGGGCGGATTTAGAGCTCAAAGAGATATCTTATTATGACGGGGTTGGTGCTACAGCAGAGCGG
>NC_090763.1:15178505-15188505 GCF_036898095.1 Palaemon carinicauda
TGCTATCAAAAAGTCACCAAACAGACTTAGCATAAAAAAGTCACCAAACAGACTCCAAGCTGCTATCAAAAAGTCAACCACCAAAACAGACTTAGCATAAAAAAAAGTAACCAAACAGACTCCAAGCTGCTATCAAAAAGTCACCAAACAGACTTAGCATAAAAAAAAGTAACCAAACAAACTCCAAGCTGCTATCAAAAAGTCAGCAAACAGACTCCAAGCTGCTATCAAAAAGTCACCAAACAGACTCCAAGCTGCTATCAAAAAGTCACCAAACAGACTTAGCATGAAAAAGTCACCAAACAAACTCCAAGCTGCTATCAAAAAGTCATCAAACAGACTCCAAGCTGCTATCAAAATGTCACCAAACAAACTCCAAGCTGCTATCAAAAAGTCACCAAACAGACTCCAAGCTGCTATCAAAAAGTCACCAAACAGACTTAGCATAAAAAAGTCACCAGACTCCAAGCTCCTATCAAAAAGTCACCAAAACAGACTCCAAGCTGCTATCAAAAAGTCACCAAACAAACTCCAAGCTGCTATTAAAAAGTCACCAAACAAACTCCAAGCTGCTATCAAAAGGTCACCAAACAGACTTCAAGCTGCTATTAAATAGCTATCAGAACCAACTTCAATCGATTAACTTTGGAGGATCTTACAATTTGGATTTGAAATTGGACATCACCTCAAGTTTCATTGTCATTCAAGGTCGTCTCTTCAAGTAATCTTTTTTAATGGCTTTTCCTTTCCTACAACCATTTCTAACTAAAAAGTCTCTCGTTTTACATCCTTTTTCTGAATCGCATGTCTCTCTTTTAAAAACCCCTTCTTGAGTTACGGTATCTTTTCTTTTCTACACAGTTTGACATCATTTTCCCCCTTGAAATTCCTTTACCTCCATCTAAATCTTTCAATTTGGGGTAGAGAGAGAGAGAGAGAGAGAGGAGAGAGAGAGAGAGAGAGAGAGAGAGAAAGAGAGAGTGTGTTATTCGTATTGACCTTCCTTACAAAGAATATATGATTATACTTCGTGAAACTTGAATCATGATTAAAATTTTCAAATCCGCGAAAAGTAAAAGTTCCCAAAGACAAATGGAATCAATACAATTTTCTTCATAATTTTCTTTCCCACCAAAATCCTATCTCTCTCTCTCTCTCTCTCTCTCTCTCTCTCTCACTTAATTCTTATCAGTTTATAATTTTCATTCCCACACCAAAATCCCCCCCTTCTCTCTCTCTCTCTCTCTCTCTCTCTCTCTCTCTCTCTTTTATCTTATTCTTATCAATTTATAATTTTCTTTCCCACACCAAAATTCTTTTATCCATTCCATCTGTTCCACCCTCACATAATTTTCTTTCCCACACCACCTATTGACGCAAATTTTTCTTCTTTACAATACAACTTTAATATCAATCTATGACAAGATTGATTGATTGATTGATTATGAGTTATCTGGCATCCTGTTTTGACTCAGAAGACACCGATGAAAATATAGCACGGGTCGAGAGTTTGGTTAAATATAACAAAGTAGAAACAATAAAAATCAACATCCTACTCTCTCTCTCTCTCTCTCTCTCTCTCTCTCTCTCTCTCTCTCTCTCTGAAGAAGAAGAAACAATTATCTAACAAGACTGCTACAAAAGCAGATGATGCTACTCTCTTCACCTTAATCCATCTATTCTGCAGGGTGTGGAGCTTGGGGCTGAATTTTTAATGGGAGTCAATTCATTTCGATCTATCTCCAGGGTGTGGAGCTTGGAGCTGATTTTCTAACGGGAGTCAATGCATGAATTTATGTCGAGGACAGTGGGTCCTCAACATCCAGATCTCTGCATTGATAACGTTTCATTAACCATATGCAACATCTTTAAAATTCTAGGTGCGATTCTTGATTGTAGATTTACTTTTGAGAAACACATTCGGTCGGTTTCTCTTTTAATTGAAAAAAAAAAAAAAAAAAAAAAAAAAAGATTACTGGGAAAGTCTTTCAAAATTTTTAGTGATTAATCTATTCTGAAGAAGTGTTTTAATTCTTTCATTCTACCTTGTATCAAGCACTGTTCTCCTTTCTGGTGTTTAGCAGGTTAATCTAATCTTATTGTTGGACAAGAACTTACGGTATATTAAATTTCTTAATCCTGATATAGATATTAGTATCTGGCAACCGTCGTTCAATTAGTTCGTTATGCATGTAGCATAAGATTTTTTCTTTTATAAAATTCTGATCATCCTTTGCATTCAGATCATCCCGAACAGTTCCATCCTGTTCGTAATACAAGGCATGAAGTTAGTTCTAATAGTCATGCCTTATCTATCATGAGGCTCAATACTACACTGTATTCTAGAAGTTTTATTCAAGCTGTGACAAGATGTGGAATGATCCTCCTAATTGGGTGATTGAATCGGTATAACTTCAAAACTTCAAACTAGCAGCAAATGATTTTATGTTGAAAAGGCTGACATAAGTCTCTCTTCACTGTTTATATATGAAAGATCGATTTTAATGTTATTGTTCATCATTTTTTAATCTTAATTGTCCATTACTTCTCTTGCAGTTTATCTATTTCCTTTCCTCACTGGGCTATTTTTCCCTGTTGGAGCCCTTGGGCTTATAGCAGCCTGCTTTCTGACCTACGGTTGTAGCTTAGCTGGTAGTAGTAGTCGTAGTAGTAGTAATAATAATAATAATAATAATAATAATAATAAGGAACACATTTCTTATGAAAATAAGTACTTAAAACCAATAAAAGGCTCGAAAAAAAAACTAACTCCAATCACACAAAACAGAAAACTAAAAAGTGTCGAGAAAAATATTCAGTAAACCATAATCGTATCCTGCATTACCGACAGACGAAATGGTCGAAAATAAACCTGTTTTAATTAGCCCCATTGAACACAATACCCTCGATAACCAGACACCTAAACCAGACCATTCTGACTAAAATACTCGAGCAAGTTTCCTCGCAACACCCAGTTGAGAGAATTTACACCAGGAGTCTATAGTAGAATACCTAGTATGTCATCTGATAAGTGGCAGCTATGTTTTCGAGGCTTTTCAGGCATGCCAACCTTTCGGAGTCAGGGAGGTGAATTATCTCGTGTTGCTATTGTTTAGGAAGATTGCGTGTGGTTGGCAGTCCTGATTTTTGTCGTTCACATTTCAGAATGTTTCGTTTTCTTTCAAAAAATATCGAAAATGGAGAAGTTTGTATAAGATTTATTTTTTTCATATTTTATATCAATATATATTTTTGATACACGTACAAATATGCTATTATAATGAATAAAATAGTACAAAATTAGAAATAAATCTATTCACTTGTGAACGATAATAAAGGTACACAGTATTGTCACTTATGAACACGACTGTACGTAAACCTAATTAAGAAAGCATCTGTTGCATAAAGGTTAACTGTTGCCTTACCATTCCAGCCCATCATCATACGGCTGACACACACACACACACACACACACACAGTTCCTCATTAAAAGGCATACCACATTTTCCTCTTTAATCCTTCGGCAGCTGTGACTGCTCATCACTAACGTCCAACATCCCTTCCTAACCTTGTAATAGACACTCAAGCTTTCTCAGCACCTTCCTCACCCCCCAACACCCCGAGCCATAACCAAACACCCCCTAACACCAACAGCCCCTTTCGGCTGCTAAGGTGCAAGGTGGAAGGGTTAGAGTTCAATATTCCAATCTTCACCTTTAAAAATTCTCTCTCTCTCTCTCTCTCTCTCTCTCTTCTCTGAACAGTTTTCCAGGGAATATTTTTACCTAATTTGTGGCATTATGTTAATCTCAATATCTCAATCTCTCTCTCTCTCTCTCTCTCTCTCATCTCTCTCTCTCTCTCTCTCTTGTACAATATACCATGGAATATTGTTAGCTACTTTGTGGCATTATGTTAATCTCAATCTCTCTCTCTCTCTCTCTCTCTCTCTCTCTCTCAAGTACAATTTTCCAGGGAACATTGTTACATACTTTGTCACATTTGTATGTTAATCGCTCTCTCTCTCTCTCTCTCTCTCTCTCTCTCTCTCTCTCTCTCTAAATACAAATTTTCCAGGAAATATTGTAACCTACTTTGTGGCATTAGTACGTTAATCAATCTCTCTCTCTCTCTCTCTCTCTCTCTCTCTCTCTCTCGTACAATTTTCCAGGGAACTCAGTTACCTACTTTTTTGGCATTAGTACGTTAACCTCTCTCTCTCCCTCTCTAGTATACTTTTCCGGGAAATACTGTACTCTCTCTCTCTCTCTCTCTCTCTCTCTCTCTCTCTCTCTCTCTCTAGTATAATTTTCCGGGAAATACTGTACTCTCTCTCTCTCTCTCTCTCTCTCTAGTATAATTTTCCGGGAAATACTGTACTCTCTCTCTCTCTCTCTCTCTCTCTCTCTCTCTAGTATAATTTTCCGGGAAATACTGTACTCTCTCTCTCTCTCTCTCTCTCTCTCTCTCTCTCTCTCTAGTATAATTTTCCGGGAAATACTGTACTCTCTCTCTCTCTCTCTCTCCTCCTCTCTCTAGTATAAATTTTCCGGGAAATACTGTACTCTCTCTCTCCCTCTCTCTCTCTCTCTCTCTCTCTCTCTCTCTCAATACAAATTTTCCAGGGAATATTGTATCCTACTTTGCTGGCATTAGTACGTTAATCAATCTCTCTCTCTCTCTCTCTCTCTCTCTCTCTCTCTCTCTCTCTAAGTTTTCCCCATCACGCAACCAGCCCAAATGTCTCCATCAAGGGAATCCAACAACTCAAACTAAACTTGACAAATCCGGCTGAAATTCCGCTTCTGGAGGCCATCTTAGGGGATGATAGGTGTGAGGCAGAGAGGGCTCCAGGGAGAATCCCTAGGACCGGGGGGGGGGGGGGGGGGGGGGGGGCAATCATCCCCCCAGCGGGAGGGAGAAAGGAGATATTCCAGAAAGGAACTGTGTGAAGGAGGCGCAGGATTGGAGGCTTCCGAGCGGGGACGTCTCGCAAAAGAGGCGTTTTGAATGAAAGACGTTTTCTCCTGAAAATAATATACAGTGTCTTTCTATTTCTGAATAGAACAACGTTTTTTGATTTCTGAAAAGAAGATGACATTTTTTCATTTCTGAATAGAAGACAACGTTTTTTATTTCTGAATAGAAGACGTTTTTTTTTTCTTTATATGAATAGAAGACGTTTTTTTATTTCTGAATAGAAGACTTTTTTTTAATTTGTGAATAGAAAACTTTTTTTATTTCTGAATAGAAGACGTTTTTTTTTTTTCTGAATAGAAGACTGTTTTAATTATTTCTGAATAGAAGACAAAGTTTTTTTATATTTCTGAATAATGGACGACAACGTTTTTTTTTTTTTTATTTCTGAATATAAGACGTTTTTTTCTATATATGAATAGAAGACAACGTTTTTTTTTATTTCTGAATAGAAGACGTTTTTTTCTGAATAGAAGACAAGGTTTTTTTTTTTATTTCTGAATAGAAGACAACGTTTTTTTTTCTGAATAGAAGACAACGTTTTTTTTTTTATTTCTGAATAGAAGACAACGTTTTTCTTATTTCTGAATAGAAGACAACGTATATTTTATATTTCTGAATAGAAGACAACGTTTCTTTTATATTTCTGAATAGAAGACAACGTTTCTTTTATATTTCTGAATAGACAACGTTTTTTTTTAATAGATAACAACTTTTTTTTTTATTTCGGAATAGAAGCCAACGTTTTTTTTATTTCTGAGTAGAAGACAACGTTACTTTTATATTTCTGAATAAAAGACAATGTTACTTTTATATTTCTGAATAGAAGACAACATTTTTTTTCTGAATGAGCGACCTTTAAACGTTAAAGAAGTTCTTTGCCTCCTTTCTGACCTCTCAAAGACCCCCATCTCCCAGCCTCTCCTTTGATACCAATCCCACCAGGTAACTCCTACAGAAGCTCCGTGGCACCATTGGCCTCCTGAACATAAAAAGTTCCATACTGTTAATAAAAAACCGTAATTTCAATTCGAAATTCTCCGTAAAAATATACTGTTCTCAGCCGTATTCCAGTAAAATAAAAGCGACCGAAGTTTTACCCTACTTTGTTAATATCTCTTACAAGTTGGTGACCGTATTATCACTCCTTTACGTCAATGTATCCGTATTTAAAACGGTAAATGCCCGGCAAACATTTATTCCATGATTTTTTACCGCTTTTAAGGCAAATTTTTAAAAGCTTTTCTATCCAACGCCCTGCGATTTACTAACCTAGTCCCACTTCCATATCCCCCACGATCAGCTGGACAATCACCACACCTCAAACACACTTCCTGCGCTTCCAGCAGGCCTATTGAACAGCACCACGGTAAACGAGTCCAAGAATAAGTTAAACAAGATCATAAAAACTCTCTAAACTTTTAAACTAAATCGTTGTACTAAAGACGAAATGGAGTCTACGCGGATGAAGTGAAAAGTCTTTGAAACGTCCCAAAATCCTTGTAACTCTACTTTAGCCTTCAAGTATGCTTAAGTGGGTTCCCCCTCCATACCAAGACATGGGTAAACCAGTGAATCGCCGCCCACTTCCCCCATCAAGGCCTTACAACAAAATTTTGAAATGACAAAATCTAATAAATTGCTCTCCACCAACTATGATACAATGGTGTATATATATATATATATATATATATATGCATTTATATACATATCTATATATGTATATATATGCATTTATATACATATATATATGTATATATATATGTGTATATATTTATTTATATATATATATATGTGTGTGTGTGTGTGTGTGTGTGTGTATGTTGGACAAGCAGGATGCTATAAGCCCAGGGGCTCCAACAGAGAAAATAGACCAGTGAGAAAAGGATACCAAGGAAAAATAAAATATTTTAAGAATAGAAACATTAAAATAAATAAATATATATATGCATGTATATATATATATATATATATATCACCACATACAGATGGATACTTCGAATAACAAAAGCTATACGCTCACAAATGCAATTGCATATACACCAAAAATTTGCAAACTTTTTTAATCAAGACCTCTGATTAACAGAACAATTTCGCAATTCGGGTGGGATAAGACATATCTAACTTTTTTTCTTCTGATGTAATTAGCAGAAAAATTATTTTTTTTATCCATAACTAATTCCATTATCCTAAATAATATATCAAATCTACTAAAGGATTCTTCAAAACTTGAGTTGAATCTAGTTTTTTTTTCTATAATGATATAAAGGTATTTGTTTAGGAGACCACGCTCTCCATATATTGCTAATTTATGCAAAGCTATTGTTTTCCTCTATTCCTTTTTCATAAATTTAAAACAATTCGCCACATGGGAAACGAGTAAATATTATAGAAAAAAAATATAATTATAAAAAAAATAGCCTGGTTTCTTCACTAAACGACCTGGTACTGACATCGTCAACATATACAGAAGTTCGTGATACCAGCGTATATTTGATATATATTCAAAATATAGACTACATTAAAAATGGAGTAATTACTCAAAAAAATTTCACTTTTGTGAACTGTATATTTTATGGACACTATTGAGTAAAAACTCCATTTTCAATTTAGTATATATATTTACAAACAAATACGGATATAAATTATCCAGCTGTGAATGAGAATGTAACAGCTGGGTAACTCATACAGAGCCAAATTTGATATTTTGACCTTTACATAGGCTATTATGCCAATTTCAAGGTCAGAAAATTAACCTTACAAAAGTAATTATTTTAACAATTCCATATCAACTCCAACTGGCATGATTTCATAATTTTACGTCTTTTGATTTCAGTTTAAATTCTGTGCAGAATAGACTAATTTTAGAAAGAAAAAAAAATTCTTTTTGGATGCATGTGAAAGCTTTTAATATTATCGGAAATTTCTTTTTATTTTTCAAATCATATTTTTGAAAGCAGTTAGATAGAAAGAATATACGTTCTGTTTTTCATAATTCCTATAACCTTCATCATTTTACGAGGTGAATATATCGTCGTGAACGTATTTAGGCTACACTCGTTCCTTTTATTTCCCATATATTTTCCTTGCAATGCATGTCTATAGTCAATTCTTTTTTAGCAAGGCAGATATGCACCGACTCGCAGCGGCGCCCTTTAAGCTCGGAAAAGTTTCCTGATCACTGATTGGCTGGACAAGATAATTCTAACCAATCAGTTGGTAGGAAACTTTTCCGAGCTAAAAAGGCACCGCTGCGAGTCGGTGCAAATGCCGTAAATCACAAGAGGAATAGTTATTTCTCACTATCAGAATAGATAAAATATTTGATGTTATCATTTATGTCAAAAAACAATCTCGTGTCGATTCTAATTTTATTATTATTATTATTATTATTATTATTATTATTATTATTATTATCAATATTATTATTATTAATATTATTATTATTATTATTATTATTATCATCATCATTAGTAGTATTATCCTTATTATTATTACTCCCTTCATCATAAGTCAAGTATTTCTGCTTTCGTTAAATCCTGAAGTGTTTGGAATTTAATTACTTTGATAGAGTTTTGACATAGTAGATTCAATTGTAGTTTCTAACCTTTAATCAAGGTTTATCAAACGGATGTATCATTCCATCGATTCTTGATTCTTAACCATTATTATTATCATTCATAACACGCCAAAACAACATCATACTTCAGAAAAAAAAAAAAAAAACCGCTTGATTCAAAGTATCCCAAACAAAACTGTTATGTTTAAAAACTTGTTGATAAGCATCTATTCTTCTACGATTTCTAATAAGATGTCTTATAAGACAGCTGCGGGGTAAGAAAAACCTAAATACTAAACTATGTTTTACCTCTCAGTTTTTTTCATCAAGGGCTTTCAATACTGCTGAAGTTTTGACAGAACAAAGGTTTTCTCATAATGTATGTATGTATGTATGTATGTTTATATATATATATATATATATATATATGACCGAATCAAAGGTTTTCTTATAGTGTATGTATGTATGAATGAACTGTATGAATGAATACACACACACACACACACACACATATATATATATATATATATACGTATGTGTGTGTATGTGTGCGCAATCCAAATTAACATTACATAATTGGATAATGGACGTGTCATGATCAGACAATGAATCTAGATCAATCCTACATGTTTCCCTTTGCGTTAAACCTCTAAAGCTCCAATTCCCCCTCGGCTCACCCCCCCCCCCCCCCTCTATTTCCCTTTAAGTCACCCCGCCATGTATGCAGCAGTAAAGGTCAAACTTCCAAATGGAACATTACCATGAGTTACATAGGAATACTCAATGACGTCATCCGCGAGAAGTAAACAAGATATTGTGCGAGGTGCCAGTTAGGTATTAACCGAGAGGCGAGATGAATGCAACTAAAGTTCAACATTGGCCTTGAGTTCATTAAACAGTTATCGAGTTTTTATACAGCGTCTTGCGGGGAAGAACGTCATAAAAATTCAAATATGAAGAAGCTTGTGCATGAAAGGACCGGATGTTGTATTAACAGTGCAGGGAAGAGCGAGTGATAAGATAAAAAACAAAAACCGTTTACAGTGTACGAACGTGTATGAAACATGTGCGATGAAGAACACACACACATATAAATAAATAAATAAATATATATATATATATAAAATATATATATACTATATATATATATATATTAGTTTCATATGATTTGCTTTATATAATGAAGGGCAAGTGATTGATTATATATATACAAATATATATATATATATATATGTATATATATATATATATATATATATGTATATATATATATATATACGTGGTGGCCCGGGAAATTGGTAAAACTCGCTGGTAAGAGACTGATGTCTCGCCAAGTAAATCCTCGGACAGATGGTAGCGTCAGGTTCCAATTTCTTTTATGGGCTCTCGTGACAATGGTTGGTTTCGACCTGGCCTTTCATTAGAAGGGGCTAGCGTTCGATCCCAAGTATAATGTAGAAATTT
>NC_090763.1:15193505-15196005 GCF_036898095.1 Palaemon carinicauda
CAAAGAAACTGACCCATAATTCTAATCTATGTGCAGCGTCATTGTATCTTTTTTATACAGAGAGAGAGAGAGGAGAGAGAGAGAGAGAGAGAGAGAGAGAGAGAGAGAGAGTGAGAGAGAGATTGGCAGCTTATAAAAAACGATAATTAAGTGCAGATAGACAAATATTTAATAACAAATACGAAAAAATATATATAAGAACGTTATGAAAAAAAAATGAAACTGCTCCCAATACTTGATTTACATGAATTGTGAATTCAACCCCCCCCAAAAAAAAAAAAAGAGAGAGAGAGAGAGAGAGAGAGACGAGAGAGAGAGAGGAGAGAGAGAGAGAAGAGATGATGAGAGAGAGAGAGAGAGAGAGAGAGAGAGCTGAACAGAATTGTTCGTTGCATAAATATTCAGCTGAATATATCGTGATGCAAATTGTCAAAAACAAAGAATTTGCAAAACGAGATTTCCTAACTTTGTTTTCCCCCTTGCACCATTGATAGAAAATATTATCCTTCGTTTACATGTTCAGTGTCCAGTCTTGGGATGAAATAAAGTAAATAAACTAATAATAATAATAACAATATCATCAAAAACAACAGAAACAACAACAAAAACAACAATGAATAATAATAACAATAATTATCATTATTATTATTATCAATATACTACTACTACTACTACTACTACTACTACTACTACTACTACTACTCCCTGATGGAACCCATGCGTTTATAACATCTTGCTTTTCCAACTGGGGTTGTAGCTTGGCTAATAATAATAATAATAATAATAATAATAATAATTAATTTTTATTATTATTATTATCATTATTATTATTATTTCAATTGTTATTACTTTAATTATTATTAATATTATTATTATTATTATTTATTATTATTATTATTATTAGCCAAGCTACAACCCAGTTGGGAAAGCAGGGTGTTATAAACATATGGGGCCAACTAGGAAAATAGCCCCAGTGAGGAAAAGAAATAAGGAAATAAAAAACTATATTAACCTATTATTATCACTAGGTAAGCTACAACCCTAGCTTGATATGCAGGATGTTACAAGCCCAAGGGCTCCAAAAGGGAAAATATCCATATGAGAAAAGGAAATAAGGAAATGAAACTATATAAAAGTAATAAGTAAAAAAATATAAAATATTTTCAGATCGGTAACAACGTTATACATCTGTCATATATAGAATATGAATTTACATTTCCCCCAACCTGTTCAAAAAAAAAAAAAAAAAAAAAAAAAATCCATTACGTAAAAAGAGCATTAATATAATTTCTATTACACGGGTAAAATTTCATGACACAAAAGGAATTTTTGACGTCACATTTCCATAGATTTCTCAAAATTCAATTACACGGTTGGGTGCTATTCGCCGTTGTTGTTTCCAAATGGCTAGATGTCTATTAATAAACAGAATAACAAGGGAGAAAAGTGAATAAAAATTGTAGTAGTGGAAAACTTTAAGGTAAAAATAGCCTTAAATTACTGTCAACAACAAGGTTATACTATGAGCATTCACCAACCTTATTCTCTAAAGATATATATTATTTATTTCTATTTGAACACGATGTTGTGTTGATATTTATCCATATATATAAATATATATATATATAGTATATATATATATATACATATACATATATATATACACACACACACACATATATATATATATATATATATGTATATATATATATATATATATATATATATATATATATATATATATATATACTTATACATCAAGGGTGTATACAAAAGGATTTGAAAAAAAAACTTTATAACATAAGACCAGTATATTGTCTCTACGAATGAAGAACACGAGTAGCGTAAATAAAATTTCTATCAGCAAAGGCGTTTTTTTTGTCGTCACTACTATATATTGCTCACGATTTCAAATATACGGTCGGGTAATTTTTATCGTTGTTGTTGTGTTGTTGTTGTTGTTGTTGTAGATTGCCTGACCCATCCGGCTTAACACGGGCTCTTGCAATATCACATCCCATAAAAGCGTTTCATTGCGCGAAGTCAGCGCCATCCAACCAGACGATAAGATGATATCTAATATACATTGATTGTATATATTATATATATATATATATACTATATATATATATATATATATATATATATATATATAAATATATATATATATATATATATATATATATATATATATATATATATAAATCACCAGAAAGAACTAAAGAGCGAGAGAAAATAACATTTTATGGATACGCATTTTATCGAAATATGACCCCAAGTTCTCTGGGCCTAAAGGATTTAGGCCTAAGGTCGAATAACTTCCATTGTTTTGAAATAGCTTTAATAGCCATTGGTGACATCTCGTATACAATGATAACGATGGAAATTAAGTTTCATTTATGTTTGTATTCAAATAAATAATATATATGAAGGTGAAGAGTTTGGAATATATGCAGAAGAGTAATTGAGTTTAAAAGAAAAAAAATAGACAAGTATAATT
>NC_090763.1:15201005-15206005 GCF_036898095.1 Palaemon carinicauda
CTTCTCTCCATATCATCCTTCAACTTATTTCCTTCTTTTTTTTTCACTATTATTCATACATTAAAGGGTCGGTTGTCTGATGCACCCTCTCCAATGCCTTCTTTCAAATGGATCCTCTTCCACCAAACCTCTTCTCTCCATATCATCCTTCACCTTATCTCCTTCATCTTCTTCTACTTCTTCTTTTTCACCCTTATCCCTACATTATATGGACGGTTGCCTGATGCATCCTGTCCAATGCCTTCTATCAAATGAATCTTCTTCCACCAAACCTCTTTTCTCCATATCATCCTTCACCTTATCTATCCATCTAATTCTCTGCCTCCCTCTTGATCTTCTCGCCTATCGCTTATAAAACTCGTCTTTGGTCTACAATATCTAAATTGATTAAATTGGAGGATAATTATAAATATAAATAATGAGGGTACATAGCAATAGTAATAATTATGATTACCTTTTTTATCGGGCACAAATAATTTCTCATTTCAACAATATTTCCTCTCATTCAAGTCATATCACTGGGCTCTATTCTGTCGCATGAGATCGAGTTCGAATCAAGGGAAATATAAACATCAATAATAACAAAAAATACAAGATAAATAATAAGCAATAATACAATAAAATCAACAACCAATAATACATAATCAGACACAAACTAAATATCTGCATTCTCAACAAAAACAAATTAATTGCCTATGACCTAGTTCCTTCGTATATCATTAAAATAGAGATATATAGTACACAGAGTATATCTTGTAAAATACGATATAAAATGTAAAGTAGATTAAAAGCCTTGGCCAAAGTAAACATGGAATGTTAACGCATGCAAAGTAAATCGTTACATTGATTTACTGATAACTATTCCATCGATAAGGCATATTGACTATCGATATGTCGTGGTGAGTATGTTACATGCACTCTTAATAATGCGTAACAAAGGTATATATACAGTATATAAATATATATATATATATATATATATATAGATATACATATATATATAAAATATATATATATATATATATATATATATATATATGTATATATATACAATAGGTATCTTTAGTTGAATAACATATACACATATTATATATATATGTATATATATATATATATATATATATATATATATATAGAAATGTACAGTATATATATATTATATATAAACCAATAATTCTTTACTAAAAAGTTTCACGCATTTTATTTGCAAATTCTAAATAACACCAATAATAATAATAATGATAATAATAATAATAATAATAATAATAGTAATAATAATAATAATAACACGACACAATACTCTTTAAAATAAAATAAAAAAGAATGTCGTCACTAAGACACTTTTTGTTCAAGTAAAACTACATAACTTGTTTTGAAATAATAGCCACTCACAATGCGTATCTATCCACAGTTTCGTTTTAAAGTCAAATCCAACGGAATAGTAAATTGGGAATACGGAAGAAAGGAGAAAGTTCGAAAACCTTGTGAACAGGAATAAAAAGCATTTCCACTTACCTTTTGAGATGGTTAAATATATGGTAAACATGCATAGCCATAATGAAAATTGTTATATTTCTCAAGGAAACAAACTCCATTTTTCGGGTGTTTGCAAATAACTACTTATTCATGCACATTGTATATACATGTGTGTATAAAAGGATAATAATATTATACATACATATACATGTATATATAAATCTATATATCTATATCTATATCTATATCTATCAATATATAGATATATATATATATATATATATATATATATATATATATATATATTTATATATATATATATATATATATATATATATATATGTATATATATATATATATACACACATATATATATATATATATATATATATATATGACGTCGTTAATAGTTTATATAGGACATATCTCTTTTGACGCTGTTACTGTTTTTAGAATGATATACTGTTAATTTATTCTCATCATTTATTTATTTCCTTATTTCCTTTTCTCACTGGGCTATTTTTCCCTGTTGGAGCCTTTGGGCTTATAGCATCTTGCTTTTCCAACTAGGGTTGTAGCTTAGCTAGTAATAATAATAATAATAATAATAATAATAATATATATATATATATATATATAGAGAGAGAGAGAGAGAGAGAGAGAGAGAGAGAGAGAGAGATAGAGAGAGAGAGAGAGAGGCACTTCAGCCAAATCTTAAGAGGAGGAGGCTATAAACCTTACCCGTAAAACTTTTTTATGGACCTTAATTAGGTTAAGGTCTTTTTAAATTTTACCTCCAAAAAAAAGGAAATTGAAAAAAAAAAAACCATTTGAAAATATATCATGAAAAAATACTATTCGTAAGAGCGCCTCGAAATAAATATTAAAATATATACGTTCAAAATGTGGATTATAGAGTTCTGGCTGAGCAGAAAAAAAAATGTTCTCTACCATTAACTGACACACACACACACACACACACATATATATATATATATATATACATGATAAATTTTGCACATTTAATCGTGTTTTTCATATTTCAAATAAGCCATGTATATCAACACATTAAAGTCAGGATTCTCTTATCTACCTTGGGATCAGAGCCCAAGGCGAAATCACTCAAAGACTATAGTATCTGTCCGGCGGGCTTCGAACCCTGGTCCAGGATACTTGTGTGACATTGACCATACCACTCAGCTACTGAGTGGTATGGTCAATGTCACACAAGTATCCTGGACCAGGGTTCGAAGCCCGGCCAAGATTCCTGGACTAGGGTTCTAAGCCCGGCCAGACCGATACTATAGTCTTTGAGTGATTTCGCCTGGGTCTCTGATCCCAAGGTTGTTAAGATAATCCAGACTTTAATGTGTTATTATATATGGCTTATTTGAAATATATACATACATATATGTATATATATATTTATATATATTATATATATATATATTATATATATATATATATATATATATATATATATATATATATGTATATAATGTGATAACCAACCATGTGCAAACTTGGGGTTAAGGTTAGGGTTAATTCAATTTACCATTTGATCGACCTTGACCTTTACCTTTGACCTATGACTTTCAAAAGTTTCACTACCCCATGAGTATAATTGTGGTCAGGGAGCTCTTTACAAAAAAAAAAAAAAAAAGACAATTGGACAAACACACAAACAGGGATGAAAATATAACCTTCCAACTTCATTGGCGAGGGTAAAAATGGATAAGAGACAAGTTCTACCTATGTCAGTCTCTAAATAATCCCACATGTACGTATATATTAATAGATGCTATTCTAAATACCTCTCTCTCTCTCTCTCTCTCTCTCTCTCTCTCTCTCTCTCTCTCTCTCTAAAATTCCTCCCTTAGTAATTATAAATTAATAAAGGCGATGTTCACCCACATTGAGTGTTTGTGAAGCATAATGAGGCATCCCTGAATTGAACTGAACGAAAGCTCAATTAATACGGTGGCGCGGGGGGAGGGGGGGGGGGGGTCATAAAATACAGAATATTAAAACGCGAAGGTAACACAAATTGTAATGTAATTACTATACTAATTACGTTATTCCAGATTCCATAAACTCATTTTATTTAATGAATTTTGGCTGGGTAAATATATATATATATATATATATATATATATATATATATATATAAATTACAAACTCAAACGGATTGGTTCCCCTGGCCCCATCGATAGCACAAGAAGAAGGGTAGGAATTGTTATTGACATATTTTAGTGCCATTCAAATCGGTCTGGTACCCTTACTCTTGTTGTTGTTATTATTATTATTATTATTATTATTATTATTATTACTTGCTAAGGTATAACCCGAAATGGAAAAGCAGAATGCTATAATCTCAGGGGCCCTAACAGGAAAAATAGCCCAGTGAGGAAAGGAAACAAGGAAAAATAAAATATTTTTAGAACAGTAACAACATTAATATATTTTCTATAAAAACTATAAAACTTAACAAAACACGAAGAAGAGAAATAAGATAGAATAGTGTGCCCGAGTGTACCCTCAAGCAAGAGAACTCTACCTCAAGACAGTGGAAGACCATGGTACAGCAGCTATGGCACTACCTAAGACTAGAGAACAATGGTTTTATTTTGGATTGTCCTTCTCCTAGAAGAGCTGCTTATCTCGGTAACGATTACAGTCTGTTATCATCTTAATTGGCATAAATCTATTCTTAACAAGGATTACACGTTTCCAAATCCGTTTTAATTGGAAGCTGAACAATTATCTCATCTAGGCACCGTCCATACATGCTAATAGTTATACCTTTCCAGTAACCATTATCCTGGATTACCAAACATCATACCTGGATGCTGGCCAATCATCTCATGAAGAGGTTGGTCAATCACCTTACCTGGAGACTGGTCAATCGCCTTACCAAGAAGCTGGTCAATCATCTTACCAGGAAGCTCGTTAATCACATACCTTGAGGCCGGTCAATCATCTTACCAGGAAGCTGGTCAATCATCTTACCAGGAAGCGGGTAAATCATCTTACCTGGATTCTAGTCAATCATCTTACCAGGAAGCTGGTCAATCATCTTACCAGGAGTCTGGTCAATCATCTTAACTGTACATAGGTCATTCAACTTACCAGGAAGCTGGTAAATCAACTTACCAGGAAGCTGGTAAATCATCTTACCTGGATGCTAGTCAATCATCTTACCAGGAAGCTGGTCAATCATCTTACCTGGAGGCTGTCCATTCATCGTAGGGGAAATTGGCGAAGACCAGTCGGTGAAGTTGACCACGCCGTCCATGCTGGACGCCCCTCCAAGCGCCCCAAAGACATACCGCTGGCTCTCGTTGGGCGAGGGCGGGGAGGTGGCCGTGGTGGTGGCTGTCATGGGCGTGGCCGCCGGGGAAGGCGATGAGGTGAGAGGGGCAGACTCCCCAACCACCTTGTCATCTAGGACGTGGTTCATTGTGACAGGCAGATGTGTTTCGGTTTTTTTTTTATTTTTTCAGTTTTTTTTTTTCAATTTTTAT
>NC_090763.1:15208505-15221005 GCF_036898095.1 Palaemon carinicauda
AATAAAATCCAAAATGATTTTCATTTTGAATGAAATGAATTAAAGGGGTCAGAACTTTCATTCGAACTCCGGCCGAAAATGGAGTCATACGTGAAATATTAATTTGGCTCTGTTGACATAAGGAATAAATTATGTAGTTGGAAATTAGTTGACTATAGCTAATTACAAACGAAGATGATATCTTCATACTAACCAGTAAATGAAACTAAATAAAGTAGTGTGTGAGATAATGTTTTTGTGTTGAACATTCTGACATGGGTCTGTTTTCACAGTTTATATTATGACAGATCTATTTTTATGGTGTTACTGATTTTAAGATATGTTATATTCTTTATTCGTTAGTTTTATATACTTCCCTTATTTCATTTCCTCACTTGGTTGGTTTTCCCTGTTAGAACCCTTGGCCTTATAGCATCTTGCTTTTCCAACTAGAGTTGATGATGATATCTCCTATAAAAAGTCTCTGTGCATGTGTGTGCATATATATATATATATATATATATACACACACACACACATACTGTATGAGTATTTTTCATGTCAGCTCTTCCCGTCCCTCGGCTAAGCAGGAGAGGGAGTAGTCATACCCTGACAAGGGGGAATAATAATAATAATAATAATAATAATATACAAGCACCATATCGTTAATGTAATTTTTTTAATCATCGCTATCAATAGCATAGTAATTATTTAAGTTATATAATAAATAATTGGATAACTTCAAATACAACTACTAATAAATTTGAAACGTAATAATCTCTCTACTTTACTTCAATAGCATAATTACTATTACCGCTGTATTCGTCAGAATTACCCCTAGAATTGCTATTACATCTTCTAATATCACTGAAAAATACTTTCTAATTATTACTGATATAAAAGCGTAATCAGAATTTCCTGTAGAAAACTATTTTTTTTCATTTATTTGTATTATTGTTTTGATGCTATAGAATAAAAAAACACGATTGCTAAACAAATTATTCCAATTCAGAGAATCAAGTTCCAATCATTAATTGAAAGGATTTTTCTCTTCTTTTTCCTTTCAGTTATGAATAGCTTGTAATTGCAATAATGCTAAAACGGCAACGGTTCATTTTTCCCTATGCCTATACATACACGGAATAGTCAGGCCTATTCTCTCCACATTCTTTCTGTCCTCATACGTCTGACAACACTGAGATTACCAAACAATTCTTCTTAACTCAAGGGCTTAACTACTGCAATGTAATTGTTCAGTGACTACTTTTTTCTTGTTAAGGGTAGAAGAGATTCTTTAGCTATGGTAAGCAGCTCTTCTAAGAGAAGGACACTCCAAAATCAAACCATTGTTCTCTAGTCTTGGATAGTGCCATAGCTTCTGTTCCATGATCTTCCACTGTCTTGAGGTAGAGTTCTCTTTCTTGAGGGTACACTCGGGCACACTTATTCTATCTTATTCATCTTCCTCTTGCTTTTTTGAAGCCCTTATAGTTTATACTGTGTATGAAAGATTTATTCTAATGTTGTTACTGTTCTTAAAATGTGTTATTCTAATTGTTCATTACTCCTCCTGCAGTTTATTTATTTCCTTATTTCCTTTCCTCACTGGGCTATTTTTCCTTGTTGGAGCTCTTGGCCTTATAGTACCCAGCTTTTCCAACTAGGGTAGCTTAGATAGTTTATATATATATATATATATATATATATATACATATATATATATATGTGTGTGTGTGTGTGTGTGTGTGTGTGAGGACACTCACTGTAGGAGACCACTGATAAAGAGGTAATATAAGGACGCGTTAGTGATTAGGAGAGTAACCAAATGAATTTAGATATAAAGTGAATTAGCATAAAGCTAAAAGTTAGCTTACATAAGTTTATCTAGCAGAATATGAAACCAGTTAATGACAAATATAGCATGAAAAACGACAATTTGGATGGTTGAATACCACCTTACGTAATAGAAAATCAGCCATAATCTCTCCAAAGCATGTCTAGCAACAACAGAATTTTGGATATTTCAACTGAATGTTTCCCGAGACACTCATTGTACTTTTCAGAGCAAATAATAACCCTTAAACCCAACTCAAAAACAAATGTGGTGGCCGATGTAGTAACGTCCCTGACTGGTTAACGCCAAACTGAGGTTCCAGTCCCGCTCAAACTCGTTAGTTTCTTTTGGTCGCTGCAACCTCACCATCTTTGTGAGCTAAGTGTGGTGGGTTTGGAGGAGCCTATAGGTCTATCTGCTGAGTCATCAGCAGTCCCTGCCTGGACATCCTTGGTCTTATCTTGGGTGGAGAGGGGCCTTGGGCGCTGATCATATGTATACATGGTGAGTATCTAGGGCATTGTCCTACTCGATAGGGCAATGTCACTATCCCTTGCCAGTCTCTAGGGCATTGTCCTACTCGATAGGTCAATGTTACTATCCCTTGCCAGTCACTAGGGCATTGTCCCACTCGATAGGACAATGCCACTGTCCCTTGCCCCTGCCATTCATGAGCTACCTTTAAACCTTTAAGTCCTCCCCGAATACAATTATCAAGTAGAAAAAATCTTCGTTAATTGTTTCCACTTCTTAACAATGTTTTATTACTAATGGACCACATTGATTCTAAGAACCTTAGTCTAGCTTTTACCCTCAATCCACAAATAAATGTTATTAATAGCTCTAGAATATCTTTAAAAATAAATAAAAATAAATGGAGTCTATACGGCTTTGTCAAATATTTCCCCTTCTTAAGAATGTCTTATTACTAATGGACCATTTTGATTCAAGGAACCTTAGTCCGGCTTTTACGCTCAATCCGCAAATAAATGTTAATCATAATACTAAAACATCTATTAAAAATAAAAAAAAATATAAAAATAATTATAACACATACAGTATATTGCCAAAAAAATCCTTGAGGAAAATGCTAACCACAATAATCCTAGAGGAAAATGCTCACCACAAAAATCCTTGAGGAAAATGCTAACCGCAAAAATCCTTGAGGAAAACGCTAACCACAAAAATCCTTGAGGAAAATGCTGACCACAAAAATCCTTGAGGAAAATGCTAACCACAAAAATCCTTGAGGGAAATGCTAACCACAAAAATCCTTGAGGAAAATGCTAACCACAAAAATCCTTGCGGAAAATGCTAACCAAAAAAATCCTTGAGGAAAATGCTAACCACAAAAAATCCTTGAGGAAAATGCTAAGCACAAAAATCCTTGAGGAAAATGCTATCCACAAAAATAATTGATGTTGAAATAACTTTAAAAGTTTCATTTGAAAAATACATCTCCAGGAAAAACTTATTCAAGGTATAAATCTTACTTATATAATACATTGTTCTTATAAATCCAGAAAATTAAATTATAACTTACTCTTTCACGTTAACAGTATTGTTGATAGCATTTCGCCTATGTAAGGCTTTCCTTGTTTGAAAAGCAAAGTTTAAATCCCTGACCGTTTACTCTCTCTCTCTCTCTCTCTCTCTCTCTCTCTCTCTCTCTCTCTCTCTCTCTCTGTGCAGTCACTTAATTACCAAATAAAAAATGATGGTAAATTAGCAATGAAACACTGGATAATGCTTTTTGGAAACAAACATCAAATCACGGTAGAATCACCAATATTTTCCATATAATAATAATTTTAATCCTATTAAATCTCAACGAAGTCCCGAAAAAAGATTAAAAAAAAAAAAACTTTTTACACTAGAATGATTTTCTTCTATGAAAAAAAATACGACAAATTTAACGATAATGAGCCAATGAACCTCTTCGGAGATGAAAGAGACTATCTTTGGAAAAAAACATCCCAGAGAAAAGATCTACCGAGCGGCTGATAATAAGACGAGAGTGAAAAGGAGGAAGATAAAAGAAGGAGTCATGAAGAAGAGATGTGAGCTTTAGCATCCGGCCTATTATTTTCTGAGTGCATTCATAAGTGGCGGTTTAAGAGGCCCATCCTGGAAGAATAGCATCGCAAGCCTGAGATACTTTCGCTTCCGTGAAATCTTAAAAAGATATATAATTTCAAATTGCTTTGTGGCTGGTCAATGCAGGGTCTAGGAAGATCGCAGCTTGTTTGAGAACAAAGCCCTCAGAAGGATATTGGGAGGTAAATGGCAGGATAGGATTAGAAATGAAACTATAAGAGAGATTACTCGAGTGCCATATAAGGATGAGATCATGGTGAGGGGCAGATAGAGATGGTTTGGACATGCTCTTCGCATTCCCCAAAGAGAGATTAGTGCACCAAACTTTCGACTTGGCTCCACAAGGCTCTAGAAGAGCTTGAAGACCCAGACCTACATGGCTGACGACTATGAAGCGTGAAGTAGGAGAGGACGAATGGAGAAGTATTGATTTAAAAGCGCAAGGTAGAGGTGACTGGCAAAATTTAACCGAGACCCTTTGCGTCAATAGGCGTAGGAGGAGATTATGTTTTGTGGCCCAATAAAATAAAATAATTACGAATCTGAGATATTGGAGTAGATGGGTAACTTCAAACAAGGTACAGTTGGACACGGAAACTCCTGGTACACCTTGCTTTGAGGAAGTGCACCGAGCCACACCCTTACTGCAACGCAAATTCCTGTGTGCGGCAAACTACCCACCACACCTGTCATTTATCCCATCAATAGCTGTTTGGTTACTTGCAGCACAGTAGGGGTATCCTGACTGGTGAACGCCAGACTGGGGTTCGAGCCCCACTCAAACTAGTTAGTTTCTCTGGTTGCTGCAAGCTCACCATCCTTGTGAGCTGATAATTAGGGGTTTGGAGGAGCCTATAGATCTATCTGCTTAGTCATCAGCAGCCATTGCCTGGCCCTTCCTGGTCCTAGCTTGGGTAGAGAGGGGGCTTGGGCGCTTATCATGTGTATATATGGTCAGTCTCTAGGGCATTGTCCTGCTCGATAGGGCAATGTAACTGTCCCTTGCCCCTGCCATTCATGAGCGGTTTTTAAAGCCAACCGTCTTAAAGGCGTGACCAGGTGCCGAAGAATTTCAATTCATTATCATTCGAAATACCATTTTCTTTTTTAATAATTGAATTAAAAAATGATATTTCGAATGATAATGATAATGAAAAAGATAAAGAAATTTACAAGGTTTTTTCCGATCGATGTTCAAATGTACATTTGGACACGGAAATTCCCAACACACCTTGCTTTGAGAAAATGTAACATGCCACACCCTTACTGAGCGGCGAGTAACTAAACAGATATGAAGAAAGAGATGACAACAAACAGGAAGTCACTGCGCAGTTAAGCCGGGTTTACACGGTCGAATTGTTCGTCGAACCCGGTTGTCGAACCTGCTTGTCGAAAGGTTCGAAGAGGTGAAGTCCGCCACCAATGCATAAGGTTTATGGATAATGAAGCCACGCCCACAAAAGTCAGGCGAGAACAGACGTCCTTCGAACCATTCGACGTACTTGTTCGACAACCAAATATCCGTTCAAACGTTCAAACATCACTTTAAACACTTTTCTATCGAACCGCGTTCGATGAACCGTTCGACCGTGTAATCCAGCCTTTAGAGTGTGACAGATTGCACTTTCTCAGTTCGTTGTGTACCAGTAATTTATGCGGCCAACTGTACCACGGACTTGAGTTTTTCCATTCAATGGATTTCGGAAAACTACGAAATTAAAATGTCAAGTAAAAAGATGCTGCGAATGTGGGTATGTTGTTTATATATACAAATATTTACCATGAAAATGTTCTTCAGGGAGATTGATTCAGACAAAAATGTTTCCAACAAAGAAATCTGGAACATTCAAAACTAAAAACATTGTGAGCTGTCGAAATGAAATAGCGACAATAACAATAGTAAATTTTTATGCTTGGCTGAGAGAGAGAGAGAGAGAGAGAGAGAGAGAGAGAGAGAGAGAGAGAGAGAGAGAGATATCCTGACATAAATGTGCTGTTTGCGAGAGAGAGAAATTTGCATGACAAAAACCCTGACATACAAATGCTGCTTGCAAAAAGAGAGAGAGAGAGAGAGAGAGAGAGAGAGAGAGAGAGAGAGAGAGAGAGAGAATTTCCACACAAAAAATGTCCCTACAATAGAAAATGCTACTTGAAATGAGTTTGCGCGTGTGTACGTATGTATGTCAGAGGATTTACAAACCCACAAATAAGTGCTGGTGCACAAAAAAATACCACTGCATCGCGGATAAAAGGAAGCTGTTTAGACCAGCCAACGACACCACATCTGGTAAAAAAAAAAAAAATATACAGTATATAACTTGCTTTCCATGCTTGTGCAATTTTTGCAGCTTTATGCTATTATTATTATTATTATTATTATTATTATTATTATTATTATTATTATTATTATTAGCAACAGCACTAGTTGGAAAAGCGGGATGTTATAAGCGCAGGGGCTCCAACAGGGAAAATAGCCCAGTGAGGAAATGAAACAAGGAAAAATTAAATATTTTAGGAACACTAACATTAAAGCAAATATTTCTTATATAAGCTATAGAATCTTTATCAAAACAATACGAAGAGAAATAAGATAGAATACTGTGCCCGAGTGAAACCTCAAGCAAGAGAATTTGTTGGTGGGATGCTTCCCGAGAGGAGCAAAAAAAAAAAAATAAAAAAAAATAAAAAAAAAGAGACGAAAGAAAGGAGCAAAATGAGAAGGCCAACTACGAAATAAGAGATGAAAACAAGTCGAATTAACTAATTGCAAATGTAATTTCAAATGTCAATCACAGATTGAATTATTGAAGGAAAAACAAAGTGGTATGAATGATATATTATTATTATTATTATTATTATTATTATTATTATTGTTAGCATTATTGTTATCATTATTACTATTATCATTACTTGCTAAGCTACAACCTAGTGGAAAAGCAAGATGCTTTAAGCCCAATGGCTCCAGAGAAAATAGCCCAGTGAGGAAAGGAGGTAAGGAAAAAAATAAACAAGAGAAGTAATTAACAATTAAAATGAAATATTTTAAGAATAGTAACAATATTAGAATAAATCTTTTATACATATACTGTAAAAACTTCACAGAAACAAAAGGAAGAGAAATAAGATAGAACAGTGTGCCCGAATGTACCCTCAAGCATGTGATCTCTAACCCAAGACAGTGGAAGACCATGGCACAGAGGCTAGGGCACTGCCCAAGACTAAAGAACAATGGTTTGACTTTGGAATGCCTTTCTCTTAGAAGAGCAGGAAGAGAGGATTAATAGTGCAATTGCAAATGAAATATATTGAACGCAAATTCACTAAAAAAGCTAAGTAGCCAATAGTATATGAAATTTAATGTTGATTAAGCAATTTCAAGTAATATAATGAACGTGAAAGCCAATACGTCCATCGCACACAAATAATGAAAACATTAATTAATCTTCATCATCTCCTCCTACGCCTATTGACGCAAAGGGCCTCGGTTAGATTTCGCCAGTCGTCCCTATGTTGAGCTTTTAATTGAATACTTCTCCATTCATCCTCTCCTACTTCGTGCTTCATTGTCTTCAGCCATGTAGGCCTGGGTCTTCCAACTCTCCTAGTGCCTTGTGGAGCCCAGCCGAGCGTTTGATGAATTAATCTCTCTTGGGGAGTGCGAAGAGCAAATCCAATAAATTCCATATTGAAATAAGATTCCAATATGAAAAATATACATGAAATAATGAAAGGTTTAAATATATATCATAAGTCTAAGACGACTTACTGCACGAAAAAGACACTTAGACAATCGCAAATGAAATGAACGAAAGACCAAATAGGCAAATGAAAGAGACAATTAAGTAACCACAGATTAAATTGAAATAATAAAAAAGAGATGATCTTCAACTTTGGATGAAGATGTGTAACTAGTGACAATCAGGTAATTGCAAGTTTAATTAAGCAATTAAGAGATGAAATGGCGACCCAGATATAATTATGCATACCAAATTGAAGTAGTGAAAGGGTTAATTACCAATTGAAAATTGATATACTGGAGATAAAAGCTAATTAGGCAACCACTGATTAAACAGCGAGAGTTAATTACCCAATCGCATTTAAATATTGGAGTTGATGTTTGATGGTTTGATATGAGACGATCCCAGACGATTTAGAGATTGGTAAACTAAATCATATCAAAACATTAAGTTAAGTGCAGGAGCGAGAGGTATGACAAAAATACAATAATACAATAAGTCTACATTAACGTAAAACTATGATACAATTCCAACAAATTTATATCCCAATCAAAGTTATTATTAATATTATTATTATTATTATTATTATTAGCTAAGCTACAACTCTAGTTGGAAAAGCAAGATGCTATAAGGCCAAGGATTCCAAAAAGGAAAAATAGCCCAGTGAGGAAAGGAAATGAGGAAATTAATAAACAATAAAAGTAATGAAAAAAAATAACATTAAAACAGTTGTTTAAAAAGAGATGCAAAACCCATTTCTAAGGTTTTATAAAAACGTACAGTTGGACACAGGAGTTACTGGTACAGCTCACTCACCCAGCCACAACCCTACTGCATGAAAAGGTCCTGTGTTTTGCCCCGCCCACCACCTCTGCCATCTCTACCTACACTATCAGTTTGTGACTCGAGGATAAATAATTAGATTTTGAAGAAAATACATCGAAGTACAAGTACGCTACGACCAAAGGACAAATCCATTTAAATTTGAAGAAAATACACCGAAGTACAATTACACAGTGGCGATGATATGCTATCTACCGAGTGCCATAACGTTCTCCCATTACCACAAATTGTTCCAGTTCGTTCACCTTTTCAATCTTATATCCATAAAGTTAATCTCAGCTTCCCATTCTCATACGCAATTCATTTTCCTCCCGCATGTCCTGAAAATATTTTATTGTTTCTTCCTCCCCTTCTATACAACCTTTCATGTATTCCAATCCTATTCACGAATCTTTTATCTAATCCCCCATGCATAACAACAAAACGTATCATGTCTCTCAATATATATCCATATACGTTATTGTTTCCGATTCATAAAAGCCCCTTATTCGCATATCATCCCAGGGGTTGTGGTGCCCGATGTGGTAACGACCCTGACTGGTGAACGCCAGACTGGGGTTCGAGTCCCGCTCGAACTCGTTAATTTCTATGGTCGCTGCAACCTCGGTAACGTCCCTGATTGTTAAACGCCAGACTGGGGTTAGAGTCCCGTTCTTTGGTCGCTACAACCTCACCATCCTTGTGAGCTAAGGATGGGGGGGGGGGGTTTAGGGTCTATCTGCTGAGTCATCAACAGTCATTGCCTGGCCCTCCTTTGGTCCTAGCCTGGGTAGAGAGGGGTCTTGGGTGCCGATCATACGTATGTATGGTCAGTTTCTAGGGCAATGTCCCTGTCCCTTGCCTCTGCCATTCATGAGCGGCCTTTAAACCTTTAAACTTAAGAAAAAAAAAAAAAACACTGCAATATTTAAATGAATTCGATGTAGCAGGACAACAATATTGACATAAAGGCCCGGCACCAAACTTCAGCTATATTTATACAAACTATATACCCAGCATATGGATATGGCAAAACTAATCAGGATTGTATTAGGATTTACTGTATATTTTCCTTTCCCCTGTATATTTTGCATCTGAGCATCACGTTTCCTTGCGAGTTTTACACACACACATACAAACACACACGAACACACACACACACACACACACATATATATATATATATATATATATATATATACATACATATTCATATATATATAAATATATATATATATATATATTTAATCCCTTTCTGAATGGGATACCCTAACGTGGTGAAATGGTTTGCGTATCACCATGATCAGAAAAGCTGTACTAGTCAAGCCCACCCATACTAGGTTAGTTTCCAGCAAGCGATCAGACGAAACTCTCCCACCATCACCAATCCGCACGTGCCAGCGTGGTGAGGAAAACCAGCCAAGGATAGACACGTCTGAGGCCCTTGTCTTACAGTGGAGTAGAAATATCTGCATTTGTTGTTTGCTGTTGTTGTATTCATATAAATCCCTCTCTCGACACACTATTTTATTTCTCTTCCTCTTGTTTTGTTAAAGTTTTTGTAGTTTATATAGGAGATATTTATTTTAATCTTGTTACTCTTCTTAAAATATTCTATTTTCCCTGTTTCCTTTCCTCACTGGACTATTTTCCCTGTTGGAGCCTCTGGATTATAGCATCTTGCTTTCCAACTAGGGTTGTAGCTTAGCTAGTAGTAGTAGTAGTAGTAGTAGTAGTAGTAGTAGTAATAATAATAATAATAATAATAATAATAATAATAATAATAATAATAATAATGATGAAGTTTAAAGTGCTCAAAATGTCACCTCTCCCACCGGTAATCACTGGCAATTATGGAATATCAATTTCCATTGCCTCCGCAGATTATTTCTAGCGTTAAAATCATATACGTATTCTATCAAAAAGGGTTTACACTGAAATACATCATGATTAACTCCACTGTTACGAGATGAGGGTTCATTCGGCATGGACGAGATTAAACTTATAAAACTGGGTTACTATGGTGATTTCATATAAATAATAGTTTAATTGTCTCATCCTTCATATTGATAAACAAAATAGATGGGTGTCTAATTTTTTAGTAAATGGAGGAAATATTGCAATATTTATAATAATGATATAGCCAAATTGTACCAATTTACTACGCATGGCAAGTAATTATTATTGTTATTATTCTTATTCTTCTTCTTCTTCAATATTATTATTATTATTACTATTATTATCATTATTACTATTATTATTATTATTATTATTATTATTATTATTATTATTATTATTATTATTCGCTAAGCTACAACCCTAGAAAAAAAGCAGGATACTATAAGTCCATGGGCCCAAACAGGGAAAATAGCCCAGTGAGGAAAGGAAACAAGGAAATATTAAATATTCTAAGAACAATAACAACATTAAAATAAATATTTCCTATATAAACTATAAAAAAAAAACTTTAACAAAACAAGAGGAAGAGAAATTAGAATAGTATGGACGAGATTAAACTCGGGGCAGTTATAAAACTGGGTCACTATGGTAATTTCATATAAATAACAGTGTAATTTACCCTTTATATTAATGAACAAGACATTGATATACGATAAAGTGAAACATCAGGTGTCCTAATTTTTGGGGGAATGGATGAAATTTCGCAATATTTATAATAAAGATATCCTTCAATTGTAGGGGGGAATGGGTGAAATTTCTCAATATTTATAATAAAGATATCCTCCAATTGTAGGGGGGAATGGGTGAAATTTCTCAATATTTATAATAAAGATATCCTCCAATTGTAGGGGGGAATGGGTGAAATTTCTCAATATTTATAATAAAGATATCCTCCAATTGTAGGGGGGAATGGGTGAAATTTCTCAATATTTATAATAAAGATATCCTCCAATTGTAGGGGGGAATGGGTGAAATTTCACAATATTTATTATAAAGACATCCCCAAATTGTGGGGAGGGGATAAGTGGAATTTCACAATATTTATAATAAAGACATACCCAAATCGTGGGGAGGGGATGACTGGAATTTCACAATATTTATTATAAAGACATCCCCTAATTGTGGGGAGGGGATGAGTGGAATTTCGCAATATTTATAATAAAGACATACCCAAAATGTGGGGGGGAAGGGTGATCGCAATATTCATAATAGACATATCCCCAAATTGTGGGGTGGGTTGGGTGAAATTTCGCAATATTTATAATAAAGACATCCCAAAATTGTTGGGGGATGGGTAAAATTTCACAATATTTATAATAAAGATATGCCCAAATTGTACGAATTTACTACGCAATGCAGCAACATAAGTAATGTTCAGATCCATCGAGCACTACGTCATTTACAAGTTTAAAGAGGATGGACTTTGCCAACTGCAGCAAGAGATGAGTTAAAATAATAAACTTGTAATGAACTGAATTTGTAGGATGCCTTCGTATAAAACTGTTTATGATTGAATAGCAACTTAGTTGTGTCACTGTTTGCAATTACACAACGGGAAATTGAATATAACCGAATGTCTATTTACAAATATACAAAGTGTTTTAATATGATTGGCTAACTAGAAGCCCAGGATTTATCAGCGAATCTGTTTAAAGACGTACATGTACCTTGTGAGACTGTTTACAGATGTATATCATGTACCCTCTGAGACTGTTTACAGACGTACATGTATCCGTAAGACTGTTTACAGACTTACAACATGTACCTCTGAGACTGTTTTCAGACGTACATGTACCTTGTGAGACTGTTTACAGATGTATACCACGTACCCGTGAGACTGTTTACAAATGTATACCATGTACCAATAAGACTATTAAAGACGTTCAATATGTACCCCTAAACTGTTTACAGACGTACAACATGTACTCCTAAACTCTTTACAGATGTATACTATGTACCCCGTGAGACTGTTTACAGACGTACAATATGTACCCCTAAACTGTTTACAGACGTATACCATGTACCCGTGAGGCTGTTTACAGACGTACAACATGTACCCGTGAGACTGTTTA
>NC_090763.1:15226395-15228895 GCF_036898095.1 Palaemon carinicauda
ATAATTCTAACCAATCAGATAGCAGGAAACTTTTCCGAGCTAAAAGGGTACCACTGCGAGTCAGTGCAAATGCGTCTCATTAAAAAAAATTGAGTATAGTAAACACATTCTTTCTGATGATTTTTTTTTCTTTTTTTTTGAGAAGATTTGCATAAAGTACCTTTTTCCATTTTACCACCGGGTGGTTTTTGAAATTCTAAAACACATTTTTTTCTTGTTATATAGTTTATTTGATATAAGCACCAATGAAACTGGTACGTGGGTTCAATCAGAGGCGATGGCATATTATGTGGACACTAAACCTCCATCCAAATATCGTTCTCTATTTTCTGAACGGGAAATATATCGAAATTAATGACACTGCTCTTCATAAGTCCATATACTGCTCATAAGTATATGGATGCATGGGGTGACAAGAAGAGATAAGATACGGAATGAAGTAATTAGGGGTACCACAGGAGTTAGAAAACTATCAGATAAGATACAAGAAAGTAGACTGAGGTGGTATGGTCATGTCATGAGAAGAGATGAACAGTATATTGGGAGGAGAGTGATGGAAATGGAGGTACAGGGAACGAGAAGGAGAGGGAGACCAAAGCGAAGGTGAATGGACTGTATCAAGGATGACCTTCGATCAAAGGGATTAACCGGTGATGAAGTGTGGGACAGAGGTAGATGGAGAAAGCTGACCAGAAACATCGACCCCACATAAAGGTGGGAAAAGATGCAGAGAAAGAAGAGGATTGGGTAATTTGATAATTTAAAAAGGAGGACCATTTTCCTTGACTACTGCATTTAATCTTGATATTTAATAAAAAGTTAACTTTTAACAATCAAATGATTTAAACTCTTATAGAAATTACATAAAGTGACTGATAAACTTACGAGTTTTTAGCATTTATTTTCTATTCCCTTATTACAAAACCTGTGGTTCGACAATCCTATAAAAATATGTTAGTTTTTTTTTTTTTTTAAATCAACATTTCCCGAAATTGTTAAATTTTTTTTTATCTAATCTTTTTAATGTATCATAAAACATGCGGTTCGAAAATACTCAACAAAAGCTAATTTTTTTTTAAAGTAATATTTCTGAAAAGCTTAGCCATCATCTTTGTTGATGAATTTCTAAAAAAAAAAAAAGAATCTTTTTTTTTTTTTTTTTTTTTTTTTGCAAACAAATGTCATAAATAATCCCTTATGCGAATTCTAATACAAACTCCATCACCTACTTCTGTCTTTCAGCACTACCAAAATACTAGTTTAACATCCCTCCCCCACAAAAAAAAAAAAAAAAATCACAAAGTAACTCCTGAAGGAAGATAATATACGACTACGAATTACACAATCCAGTAACAAGCAAATTCGTCAAACAATTGAAAACACTAACAGCTTCATCAAACGCCGTAATTGATCTCCCTTCCAGTTCCCTTCCAGTTTTCCAGGACGCAACCAGGAATGAATTGCCTAAATTCAGATACTAAAATTCAGGAGAACATCACAACCACTCTTATGAAAGCTTCAATCTTGTTCCTTTGAAGGTTTAAAGTCCGCTCATGAATGGCAGAGTCAAGGGACAGTGACATTGCCCTATCAAGCAGGACAATGCCCTAGACACTGACCATATACACATATGATTAGCACCCAAGTCCCGTTTCCACCCCAAGCTAGGACCAAGGAGGGCCAAGCAATGGCTGCTGATGACAAAGCAGATAGACCGATAGGTTTCCCTAAACTCAACATCCTTAGCTCACAAGGCTGGTGAGGTTTGTGACGAAGCTGAGAGAGGATGTGTGAACTCAAAGGCAGATTGGAAACGACTGAGTTATATATTAAGGAACACTCTTCTTTATATACAAAACCTCAAGGCAACAGGACATAACATGTTCGAAAGACAGACAATGTTCAGAGCAAACAGCAGACATGAATTTTCATGTTCGTTTGAGTGCAAGGGAAGAGCGCAGATACAAGCATAATATATACAAAAGGAAATATGTACAATTGTGTGACACACGGTTGGTACATGGCTCCCCCTCTAAAAATGACATACTGAACATGTTAAATAGGTGCCCTGAATCTGGAGAAGTAGTAGTGACAACTGCGCCGATTAGCAGCAGTGAGTGGCTGTAGGAGTCGTTGGTTGGGGTGCGAGCAAGTGGTGGATGATGGTTGGCTGTGTTGCCGCTCCGGCTCGTCACGGGGTAGGCGAGTGTGTCCTACGGCATTCATAGGCGTGTGTGTCCTACGGCATTCATAGGCGTGTGTGTCCTACGGCATTCATAGGCGCGTGTGTCCTACGGCATTCATAGGCGTGTGTCCTACGGCATTCATAGGCCTACTGCATTCATAGGCGAGTATATCCTACGGCATTCATAGGCCTACGGCGTTCATAGGCGTGTATGTCCTACGGCATTCATAGGCGTGTATGTCCTATAGCATTCACGTCAGCTTCGGTTGAAGTTGAATAGGGGTCCTCTTCGTCACGAGTGGAGGCGTCGATGGA
>NC_090763.1:15236395-15241395 GCF_036898095.1 Palaemon carinicauda
GTGTTTGTCTTAGTGAATTCCTTCCTGGGCACAATTTTAAATCGTAGAGTAATGAAACTAACAGGGATTAACTTATGTACAAGGATGAAGATGATTAAATCTCTGAAGGTCAAGATCAAAGGTCAAGGTCACGGCCAAGCAAAATGTCCAATTCACGCAATCATCCACAAGTTTGGACATCCTTGTCACAAAGACTTCAAACATGGTTCATATTTGAGTGAATGAAAATCCACGTCAATTAATACATATTAAGGTCAAAGGTCAAAGTCAAGGTCAAGCAAAAGGTCGAGAAATAACCTGCCGTGGTGGAGGTCTGCGCTCTACCGAGTGCCCCTCTAGTAGTAGTAGTAGTAGTAGTTGTAGTAGTTGTTGTTGTTGTTGTTGTTATTAGCTAAGTTATAACCATAGTTGGAAAAGCAAGATGCTATAAGCCGAAGTGCTCCATCGGGGAAAAATAGCTCAGTGAGGAAAGTAAATAAACTCCAAGAGAGGTAATGAACAATTAATGTATTTTAAGAACAAAAACATAAAAATATATTTTTCATATATAAACTATAAAAACTTCACAAAGAAACGAGAGAAAGAGAAAAGTAAATAAACTATAGGAACAGAAACATTAAAATAATTTTTTTTCATATATAAACTATAAAAACTTCACAAACAAACAAGAGAAAGAAAAATAATATAGAATATTGTGCCAAATTGATAACACTAGGAAAAAAAAAAACGAATTGCAGACGTCAATACTACTCCGTGGTACAGCGAGACCAAATCCCTCTTACGTAAGCATCTGGGTAAGACAACTGACCTCATACAGCATCAATGCCACCACACAATTCCCCCAACCCCACCTCCCTTTCATCCTCCCATCTCGGTATTTTCACGTCCATTACTGTTGGAAGTTGTCGGCGATGCCACAAGTAAGTGAAATTACACCCGTCTCTCTTTGACATGACCTTTGTCGGAGCAATTCCCCCTGACAGAACAATTCCCCTAATGGAAATGCATGCGATGCCACCTCTCTCTCTCTCTCTCTCTCTCTCTCTCTCTCTCTCTCTCTCTCTCTCTCTCTCTCTCTCTCTTAGTAAACAAGCAGACATATATATATATATATATATATATATATATATATATACACATATATATATGTATATATATATATACATATATAAACATATATATATTGCATATATATATATATATAAATATATATATTGATTTTTTCCTACCTGTGGTAAAAATTATCTGACTGTAATTTATATTCTCTCTCTCTCTCTCTCTCTCTCTCTCTCTCTCTCTCTCTCTCTCTCTCTCTCTCTCTCTCTCTCTCTCTGCTTTAGTGGAACGGAGCAGAGGATTTAAGCGACAATCGATACGATATAAATAGACACAAATTATTTCCTATTTTACAATAACAAAAACTATACTAAAAGAATCTCTCATGATACAGTTATATCTTTACATGGTTTTAAAGTTTATCAATGTCAATAAAATACAAGATTAATTTTTCAATGGAATCTATTAAAACATGTTTAGAAAAAGTATAAAATTTCAACTGACGTCAAATGGCATGAAAAACATGAATTTAACTCCAGTATTATCTTACAATTCCAATCAGTTGTTCAAAATAGACCATCAATCCTCTAACTATCAGACTCTGGACTCCATATCTACCCAGAACTTTAAATTCACACGTCATAATTACTGCAACCTTTTCCCTGACATTATAAAGATACAAGTTAAACTTTATGTTTGTTAATATGATAATATATAGCTGTTTTCATCTGTATTTTACTATATTTTCTTCACTCTGTTCTACTGTATTTTCTCGTTTCTAAACCATTATCATTATTGAATCAAAAGACATAGAGGGTTGTGGTGGGCGATGCGGTAACGTCCCTGACTGGTGAACACCACGCTGGGGTTCCAGTCCCACTCAAACTCGTAGTTCCTTTGGTCGCTGCAACCTCTCCATCCTTGTGAGCTAAGGATGGGGGGGGGGAAGAGCTTATAGGTCTATCTGCTGAGATATTAGCAGCCATTGCCTGGCCCTCCTTTGTCCTAGCCTGGATGGGGAAGGGGCTAGGCTGATGAACATATGTATATATGGTTAGTGTCTAGGGTATTGTCCTGCTCTATTATTATTATTATTAATATTATTATTATTATTATTACTTGCTATGCTACAACCCTATTTGGATAAGCAGGATGCTATAAGCCTAGGGGCTCCAACAGGGAAAATAGCCTAGTGAGGAAAGGAAAGAAGGAAAATAAGATTTTTAAAGAAGAGTAATAACAATAAAATAATATTTCCTATATAAACTATAAGGCAATGTCACTGTCCCTTGTCTCTGCTATTCACAAGCGGCCTTTAAAACCTTTAAACCTCATGATTTTACAGTGATAATTAGACGGCAGGAGACTAAATACCTTGAAGAAGAAGAAGAAGAAGAAGAAGAAAAACAACAACAACAACAACAAAAAACATGAATCAATTCAACCGAAGAGCTCATGTCACTCAAAAGTATATTTAGCGAGTTTCGGAATTCATTCCACTCCTATCAGTTAAAACGTCAATTTCAGCAGTATTGTCGCAAAGCATGACAAGAGATAAAACATAACTTCTCCCTTTTCCAACAGATGGCGTTCAATGAGAGCTCTCCTACTGCGAAGAGCCGTAGACATTCATTCGATCGATTCGTTGCACGCCACATATCAGGCGATAAGTAATTTACGTATGAAAGGTCAGTTTTAATATTGTTATTGTACTAGAAATAGTCCTATTTTGTGTTCATTACTCTTATATAGTTTGTTTATTTTCATATTTCCTTTCCTCAATGGGTTATTTTTTTCCCTGTTGGAGCCTTTGGGCTTATAGCATCTTGCTTTTCCAACTGGGGTTGTAGCTTAGCAAGTAGTAGTAGTAGTAGTAGTAGTAGTAGTAGTAGTAGTAGTAGTAGTAACAATAATAATAAAAATCATATAATTATAGTTATAATAATAATAATAATAATAATAAAAATAATAATAACAATAATAATAATAATAATAATAATAATTATAATAATAATAATGATAATAAATAATAATAACAATAATAATAATGATGATAACAACAACAACAACAACAACAACAACAACAACAACAATAATAATAATAATAATAATAATAATAATAATAATAATAATAATGACAATAAAGAAATGCAGTAGTCGATTGGTGTACCATATTAAGCCCATCATAGAATTCCATGAATGCTTTGTTAAATTAGATCATCGTAAATAAACTCATTTGTATGATAGTTAATTTGTTTTGTTATTTTTCTTATTTAGATTAACTCTCATACACGTCACTATTTCTATCGTATTTTTAAATAAGCTTTACACATTATTTCTATAATTTTTTTTTAATCCCTTTTTTCCCTTTAATCCAGTGCAAGAAATTATATTATAAAACTCGTCTATTTGCGTAAGGGGAACTGATACTAAGCTTTCTCATGCACAAAAGAGCTCAATTAAATATTTACCATTTCTAAACAATTACTTTTACATTGCTATACCTCATCTAAAAACACGGGCTACTGCGTTGCCAGTCCGTATCTAAACAATTTCTTTCCCTTTAAACTAGAGCAACAATTATTTTCGTCCCTTTTTCCCCTTTCTAGAGCAACAATTATTTTCGTCCCTTTTTCTTCTTTAAACTAGAGCAACAATTATTTTCGTCCTTTTTTCCCCTTTAAACAAGAGCAACAATTTCTTCGTCCCTTTTTCCCCTTTAAACTAGAGCAACAATTATTTTCGTCCTATTTTTCCCTTTAAACAAGAGCAACAATTATTTTCGTCCTTTTTTCCCTTTAAACAAGAGCAACAATTTCTTCGTCCCTTTTTCCCCTTTAAACTAGAGCAACAATTATTTTCGTCCTTTTTTCCTTTAAACTAGAGCAACAATTACTTCGTTACTTTTTTTTTTTCATTTAAACTAGAGCAACAATATTTCGTCCTTTTTTCCCCTTTAAACTAGAGCAACAATTTCTTCGTCCCTTTTTCCCCTTTAAACTAGAGCAACAATTTCTTCGTTCCTTTTTTTTTTTCATTTAAACTAGAGCAACAATTTCTTCGTCCCTTTTTCCCCTTTAAACTAGAGCAACAATTTTTTCGTCCCTTTTTCCCCTTTAAACTAGAGCAACAATTTTTTCGTCCCTTTTTCCCCTTTAAACTAGAGCAACAATTTCTTCGTCCCTTTTTCCCCTTTAAACTAGAGCAACAATTTCTTCGATCCTTTTTTTTTTTCATTTAAACTAGAGCAACAATTTCTTTGTCCCTTTTTCCCCTTTAAACTAGAGCAACAATTTCTTCGTTCCTTTTTTTTTTTTTCATTTAAACTAGAGCAACAATTTCTTCGTCCCTTTTTCCCCTTTAAACTAGAGCAACAATTATTTTCGTCCTTTTTTCCCCTTTAAACTAGAGCAACAATTTTTTCGTCCCTTTTTCCCCTTTAAACTAGAGCAACAATTTCTTCGTTCCTTTTTTTTTTTCATTTAAACTAGAGCAACAATTTTTTCGTCCCTTTTTCCCCTTTAAACTAGAGCAACAATTTCTTCGTTCCTTTTTTTTTTCATTTAAACTAGAGCAACAATTTCTTCCCTTTAAACTAGAGCAACAATTACTTCGTTCATTTTCTTCCCTTTAAACTAGAGCAACAATTACTTCGTTCCTTTATTCCATTAAACTAAAGAAAGAAATGATGCCATTAAACCTATCCCTATGCGTAAGGGCAAAGTATCATAACCAAGCTCTCGCATGCCAGCAACGGGTGTAGTACAAATAACACTGAAACTGTGATGACGAGGCAACACGCAAACAAGACAGACATGATATAAATAAGAGTAATTAAAATGAGCGTTTATCTGATGCAAATAGCGTGAACCGTATTCCATGCAATTAATATCATCTCTTTGGAATGAAACAATAAGAGAGATTACTTGAGTGCCATATGTGGA
>NC_090763.1:15246395-15251395 GCF_036898095.1 Palaemon carinicauda
AACAAGACCTCGAACACTAGGGTCAATTAGCATGCAGACACGGGGCCTTAGTCCCCGCACGCTGAATTATGTATGGGAAGGGGGTCTCTCATCAACTCAAAAGCCTAAAAAATGGGTTTCTCGTGACTGGAAAAAAAAAAAAAAAAAAACAGGACGAAAAGCAGGCTGCTGGAAGTGGGCCTGGGGGGAGGGATTATTTTTCAAAGAGGGGGGGGGGGGAGGATAAGATGAAAGTGAAAACTATCAGTGTCAAGGAAGACCAAGAAGGGAAAATTGTCACAAATACGTAATAATTCATTCTAAGGGCAAGCAATGACGGTTTGTATTTCAGAGAAATACTACTGTTCTACTAATATACAGAAGGAAAAAAAAAACTAGAAAAGCACTCTGAGATTGCAGACCTCCGCCATGGTTAGGTTATCTATCGACCTTTTGCTCAACCTTGACCTTGACCTTTGACCTAGGACTTTCAAAATTGAATCACTTCCACGTCTCAACATAATTAATCCCTGAAAGTTTCACAAATCTATGAGTAAAATTGTGGATAGGAAGTTATTTACAAACAAACAAACAGACAAACGATGAATAATTACTGTATAATTAATCAAAACGAAATACGAGAAATTCACCAAAATTTGTTTACGTTGCGAAAAAAAAAAAAAAAAAAAAAACCATTTATTACAAAACTAATCCACCATGAAGGGAATCCACCAATAACTACATTAAGAACATATTGGATATATAGAAAATCCATTACAAACCAGGAAGTAAGTCTACCATCTCCTTAGCAATAATCGAACCAGTGCAAATCTGGTCCACTTATGCGAATGCGCTTGACGAGATTACATAGCAGTAGTCACGTGATTGGTACACACGCAAACCTAAATGGACTCTCTGACTAGATATTGTATTCGCACTAGTGTGTTCAAGCCCTTAATAATGATAGTAATGTTCATTTCCTTATTACCTTTCCTCACAGGAATATTTTTCACCGTTGGAGCCCTTGGGCTTATAGCATCTTGATGTTCAAACTAGGGTTGTAACTTAAATAATAATAATAATAATAATAATAATAATAATAATAATAATAATAATAATAATAATAATAATACAGAAATGAACAAACATGTGCAACTCGTACACACTAATAATATATATATATATATATATATAAATATATATATATATATATATATATATAAATATTTATATATATATATATATATATACATATATATATATATATATATATGAGAGAGAGAGAGAGAGAGAGAGAGAGAGAGAGAGAGAAGAGAGAGAGAGAGAGAGAGAGATATTGTACATAACCGAATATGTACTCAGGTACATATGTACATATGTATTTCCCCCACGGCCAACTATATTGATTCCCAAGCTTTAGAAAAATGGACCATCCTAAAATCTTTTAATTAATAACTCGGACGCGAAATGTTTTTTTTTTCTTTAATTCCAAAATGTTTTTTTTAAAAATTCTGATTTTAATCATTTCTTATCTGCGAGGCATCGAAAAATAGATTGCTCCTGCCTTATCGTCCAGAGAGAGAGAGAGAGAGAGAGAGAGAGAGAGAGATAACTTCGATGAGAGCCTCTCATTTTTCCTTTTATAAAAACAAAATGTAAAAAGAATGTAATGATTCTTTTCGTCTATCTCTTTCTCTCTTTTTCACTCTGCCAGAGATCAAACTCAAGCTCCACGAGAGAGAGAGAGAGAGAGAGAGAGAGAGAGAGAGAGAGAGAGAGAGAGAGTTATATAATTATTACAATTTTGTGAACCGATATAGCCAGACCACTTGATCTTCATCTTTCCTCGGAGTTTCCTTTCTGAAACAACTTGTATCTGACTTTAATTTTCCACTTCTCTCATAACTTTAAAGACGTTTCGGGCAATAAGTTTTAAGAGGTAATCATCGTTTCAACAGTTTGCCTCTCGGTAAGATTTCCGCATCTACAAACAAAATCCGGGAAGTTTGTCGCTTTTTCTTGGTCATATTTGAAAGCTAATTTAATTTTTTTTGTTTTGGTTTAACCAATGAAGGTACAAAATATCAATTTCCATTTTGTGGATTTCTCCATTGAAATTCCAAATAAATCCCATTATATAAGACAAATTAACACAATGACCTTTCAACTATATAAACCAAATAATTTTTATCTTCTCTTTTTACATCTAAAGTCTTATAGTCTCTCCAACAACTGACGATTAACGACTAACCAACCTAATTAATGTTGTAGCCTTATCAACAACATAATTACTCGACACTCCATCAAATCTACCATCCAAAAGTCAAATCCCACTTTTCCCTTAAAGGTTTAAAGGCCGCTTATGAATGGCAGAAGCAAGGGACAGTGACATTGCCCTAGAGACTCACCATATATACAGATGATCACCGACCAAGCCCCTCTCCCCCCAAGCTAGAACCAAGGAGGACTAGGCCAGGCCAGGCAATGGCTGCTGATGACTAAACAGATAGATCTATAGTCTCCCCCAAACTACCCACCCTTAGCTCACAAAGATGGTGAGGCTACAACGACCAAAGAAAGTAACGAGTTTGAGAGGGGCTCGAACCCCATTCTGGCGTTCACCATTCAGGGACGTTACCACTTCGGAGACTTCAACCCTTTTACTTTGTCATCAGGACGCTTATATTCTTGTTTTTCCTTATTTTGTGGTTACTGCCTCTTCCCCACCTGGCGAGCGAACTAACGAACGAACGCCCCTTTTCTCATATCTTGACTTCAATAACAACCTCCCTTCAGCAGCGACCTATAAGGAAATGTGCGTAGAATGTTGACCATGAACGTATGATGGAATGATTACAAGTTGTAAAATCGCTGAAGGGAATTGCTAAGAGTTGTAAAATCGCTGAAGGGAATTGCTAAGAGTTGTAAAATCGCTGAAGGGAATGGATAAGAGTTGTAAAATCGCTGAAGGGAATGGATAAGAGTTGTAAAATCGCTGAAGGGAATGGATAAGAGTTGTAAAATCGCTGAAGGGAATGGATGAGAGTTGTAAAATCACTGAATGGAATTGCTAAGAGTTGTAAAATCGCTGAAGGGAATTGCTAAGAGTTGTAAAATCGCTGAAGGGAATTGCTAAGAGTTGTAAAATCGCTGAAGGGAATTGCTAAGAGTTGTAAAATCGCTGAAGGGAATGGATAAGAGTTGTAAAATCGCTGAAGGGAATGGATAAGAGTTGTAAAATCGCTGAAGGGAATGGATAAGAGTTGTAAAATCGCTGAAGGGAATGGATAAGAGTTGAAAAATCGCTGAAGGGAATGGATAAGAGTTGTAAAATCACTGAATGGAATTGCTAAGAGTTGTAAAATCGCTGAAGGGAATTGCTAAGAGTTGTAAAATCGCTGAAGGGAATTGCTAAGAGTTGTAAAATCGCTGAAGGGAATGGATAAGAGTTGTAAAATCGCTGAAGGGAATGGATAAGAGTTGTAAAATCGCTGAAGGGAATGGATAAGAGTTGTAAAATCGCTGAAGGGAATGGATAAGAGTTGTAAAATCGCTGAAGGGAATGGATAAGAGTTGTAAAATCACTGAATGGAATTGCTAAGAGTTGTAAAATCGCTGAAGGGAATGGATAAGAGTTGTAAAATCGCTGAAGGGAATGGATAAGAGTTGTAAAATCGCTGAAGGGAATGGATAAGAGTTGTAAAATCGCTGAAGGGAATGGATAAGAGTTGTAAAATCGCTGAAGGGAATGGATAAGAGTTGTAAAATCGCTGAAGGGAATGGATAAGAGTTGTAAAATCACTGAATGGAATTGCTAAGAGTTGTAAAATCGCTGAAGGTAATGGCTATGAATTGTAAAATAGCTGAGGAGATTCGACTGAGTCGCAAAATCGCTAAAAGGAATGACTACGAGTTGTAAAATCGCTGAAGGGAATTGCTAAGAGTTGTAAAATCGCTGAAGGGAATGGATAAGAGTTGTAAAATCGCTGAAGGGAATGGATAAGAGTTGTAAAATCGCTGAATGAAATTGCTAAGAGTTGTAAAATCGCTGAAGGTAGTGGCTATGAATTGTAAAATAGCTGAGGAGAATCGACTGAGTCGTAAAATCGCTAAAAGGAATGACTACGAGTTGTAAAATCGCTGAAGGGAATTGCTAAGAGTTGTAAAATCGCTGAAGGGAATGGATAAGAGTTGTAAAATCGCTGAATGGAATTGCTAAGAGTTGTAAAATCACTGAAGGTAATGGCTATGAATTGTAAAATAGCTGAGGAGAATCGACTGAGTCGCAAAATCGCTAAAAGGAATGACTACGAGTTGTAAAATCGCTGAAGGGAGTGAATACAAGTTGTAAAATCGCTGAAGGGAATGGATCAGAGTTGTAGAATCGCTGAAGGGAATGGATCAGAGTTGTAGAATCGCTGAAGGGAATGGATCAGAGTTGTAGAATCGCTGAAGGGAATGGTTATGGTTGGCAAGAACGTAGGAGGGAACGGATGCCTAACATGATCGTAGATGAAAATGGATATAAGAGAGAACGTTCAGGAGAATGAATTATTGCATAAAAACGCTAAAGGGAACGAACACGCGTTGCAAGCATGTAGAAGGGACAGGATCTGTTAAACAAACATTGAGTATGAGTTTTTACTTTTAGGGGTAATGAACATGTGTCTTTTTATACTCAGATAAAAATGAGCAATTTGACCATTTACTTGATAGGGAGAAAATATGTTGCTAAAATGCTATTCTGCCCATAAACTATTTTGTACATAAACATAAAAAAGTTGCACATGAACAATGCGGCAACTAAGAATTGCTTAAAAACTAATTTGAAAAATGTTACCGTTACTTGAGAAATATGTCAGGAATCACTCCTATATGGATTACAGTGATGAAGGAGGGAGGTTATAGTCGTAGAAGAATCACCCAAAAGAAATCTGTGAATTTAAGAAATTTAAAAATGTAAAAATTTTGAAAAATTTAAAAAAGGAAGAAAAACTGCACTGCCTAAAAACAAAATTTGC
>NC_090763.1:15258895-15268895 GCF_036898095.1 Palaemon carinicauda
TCATCATCATCATCATCATCATCATCATCATCATCATCATCATCATCATCATTATTATTATTATTATTATTATTATTATTATTATTATTATTACCTAAATTACACACAGCTGAGTTAGACTTTTGCACTCTTAGGCTGCATTGAAGGATTCAATCTAAATCTATTCATACACATTATATACACATAAAAAACTATGAACACATATAAACATATATAATGTGCAGGCATGCAAACATTTATATACCTTCATTAAATATAACCGTAAACTAATCAGAATAACATTAAGTTTTACGAGTTTGAAGCAGGAGGCAGGTAAATTGACTTCCGGTATCACTATGAAGCGGTTTTAACCAGTAATTGATTTAGAGATCAACAAATATCTAAGTCAAGATTGTTGCCTCTAAAGTAAGCAGGGCTTAAACTCGAGCATGTGTCTTGTGACCATTACCTTAAATGTTGCTGCTTTTTACCTTAGATTACCTTAAAACTTTTTCCAATTGCCCTAAATTTTAGGCTACAGTCAATTCTTTTTAGTGAGGAAGATTTGCACCGACTCGCAGGGGTGCCCTTTTAGTTTGGAAAAGTTTCCTGATCGCTGATTGGATGGACAAGATAATTCTAACCAACCAGATAGCAAGAAACTTTTCCGAGCTAAAAGGGCATCGCTGCGAGTCAGTGCAAATGCGTCTCTTTAAAAAAAATTGACTATAGTAAAATCGAAATTACCTTAAAATTACCCTGAAACCATGAAAATTACCTCAAACTAAGGTAATTACCTTATAAGTTTAAACCCTGACTTAGATAAGGTGAACAGATGTGCATTGGTGATAGACATAATTATTGAAGGTTGTGATGTTTATGATTACCACAAATTGTGAAAAGTGGGGAATAATCATCTGCGTGGTTTACTAAACAAACTTGAGAATTGTTTATTACTAGTAAATCTCCCTTACATTTAATTTTACATTACTCTATCAAATACTTCAATCTACCCACAAAAAATTTCCACAAAATATACAGAGGAAAACAAACAAGGATTTTAGCCTTACGTGACTCGCAAAACCAACTTTCTCTGTCCAACAATAAGGGTTGCCGGGAGGCCATGAAGGAACCAGCCATTAAAATTCACAAAACGATTTCCTTTGCAACGAGATTTGGGTTTTAAGAATATGCAAAGTTTCCCAAGGGGGGCTCGGCAGTTACGAACCAACCTATATTTTGGGAAAATTTCTATTTCAAAGTTATAATCACTCGAAAAAATTTGCTTCCAGATAATATCTGCTTTTTGGTAGATGAATAGGATTCTTGGAACAGACCTATTGTAGTATATTTAGTTATTGTTCGAACTTGATTACATTTTGTACTTCCAGGAATTAAATTCTTCTGATGGAGAATTTATTTCAATGGCTTTTACGTGATTCTCATCAAGAAATCACTGATCTCAAAACTCGCGGATTCTATTAACACTTGTTTAATTTGAGATTTCTTTTATATTCAGTTTTATTATTCAATTATTCACTTTCCTTTATAATTTATGTGTTTTATTACAAACTTGCTATTTCAAACGTTTAATAAATTACTCGCGGATTTTATTAACACTTGTTTAATGAGATTTTTTTTTTAATATTCAGTATTGTGATTTAATTATTCACTTTCATTTATCTAGTTATCCTTTATAATTCATGAGTTTTATTCCAAACTTGCTATTTCAAACGTTTAAAAAAATACACGCGGATTCTATTAACACTTGTTTAATTTGATATATTTTTATATCCATTTTTAAGATTTAATTATTCACTTTCATATATCTAGTTATCCTTCATAATTTATGAGTTTTATTCCAAACTTTCTATATCAAAAGTTTAAATTTTTAGGTTTAACCGGAAAGTTTCTCACTTGTTGTTTTATTATTTCATTGTTCCGTATTATTTAATTTTTTCTTTATTTACTAATATAAATTTCCAAACTTTCTTCAACACTTATATTTCTATTCGGTTACTGTCTTTGCCATATCAGTCCTCTGTAACACATTATTTTAGACGTGTTTATATATATATATATATATATATATATATACACATATATATATATACATATATATGTATATATATATATATATATATATATGCATATATATATATACATATATATATATATATATATATATATGCATATATATATACATATATATATATATATATATATGTATATATATATATATATATATATATATATATATATATATATATATATATATATATATATATATATATATATATATATATATATATATATATATATATATATATATATATATACATATATATATAAGGTTACAATATTAGACATTTGACCTCATACTTGTCACTGTAGATTTTTAAAGTTGGTTTTTTACATTTGATTATTTTTTTTTCCACATTTGCTACCTATATGATAACACTTATCTGTTATTTTAAACTAGGTATTTACTACTCTTTCTTAAATATTTATAATTTTAATTCATATTTAGTATTCTTGCGAGGCACTTTCATAACTTATAACACGGTTTAATTTTAGATTCTTGAATTATAGAAAAATTTATTGATTCAGATGTGGAAATGTACTAAAATCACAAATCCATTTTATTTTAAATATATAAACTTCATAAATCCCTTTCATTTTATTCATATAAACTTCATAAATCCCTTTTATTTTAAATATATAAAATTCATGTATCCCTTTTATTTTAAATACATAAACTTCATAAATCCCTTTTATTTTAAATATCTGAACTTCATAAATCCTTTATTTTAAATATATAAACTTCATAAACCCCTTTTACTTTAAATATATAAATTTCATAAATCCCTTTTATTTTAAATATATAAACTTCATGAATCCATTTTATTTCAAATATATAAACTTCATAAATCCCTTTCATTTTATTCATATAAACTTCATAAATCCCTTTTATTTTAAATATATAAACTTCATGAATCCATTTTATTTTAAATATATAAACTTCATAAATCCCTTTTATTTTTAACATATAAACTTTATAAATCCCTTTTACTTAAAATATATAAACTTCATAAATCCCTTTTATTTTAAATATATAAACTTCATTAATCCCTATATTTTAAATATATAAACTTCACAAATCCCTTTTATTTTAAATATATAAACTTCATGAATCCCTTTTAGTTTAAATATATAAACTTCATTAATCCCTTTATTTTAAATATATAAACTTCATGAATCCCTTTTAGTTTAAATATATAAACTTCATTAATCCCTTTATTTTAAATATATAAACTTCATGAATCCCTTTTAGTTTAAATATATAAACTTCATAAATCCCTTTTATTTTAAATATATAAACTTTATAAAATAGTCTTTCCAAATTAAGCGAATTGAAAGCCAAGGAAGACTTGATAAACCAATAAAAGATTTCAAAATATAGAACATTTAACTACAGTGATATTATAATCTAAAATTGAAGAAAAATTTAAATTTTATCTGATCATCCGTAAGAGCAAAAATTACCCTAAATTTTCAGTGCAAAATTTAAAACTTTTTGATGAAGGCTTTTCTTCTATTTATTGAAAATTATTGATTAAATTGGAATTTAAAGTAAAGGCAGGTTATTTCAAAGTGAAATACATCATGAAGAAAATAAATCATTACATAAAGCGAAATAAGACATGTTAATGTACTTATATGTACTGGTAATTTGTTTACGATTAACAAGCAAACATACACATAATGTATGCAAATATATAAATATGTATATTTATATATATGTAAGTATATATATATATATATATATATATATATATATATATATATATATATATATATATATATACATACATATATACATATATATCCATATCATTGTATATGTGAAGTAATAGATTGTGTAAGTTGAGAAATCAAATATATATATATATATATATATATATATATATATATATATATATATATATATATATATATATTTCTCTCCCTCTCTCTCTCTCTCTCTCTCTCTCTCTCTCTCTCTCTCTCTCTCTATATATATATATATATATATATATATATATATACAGACATATAGAAAAAGCAGCATTGAAAACCCCATCTTAAATGCCTAAACCAATAATATCACCCCGGCCTAAAATTGCTTTCCCCAAATCTACCCAAATCCCCTGTAATAATTACTGAAACTCTGTATCTACATCTTGATACTTATTTTCAAGTTTTAATAGTTTATAATGAAAGATTTATTTCAATATTATTGTTCTTAAACTTTTCTTGTAGTTTTCCTTATTTCCTTTACTAGCTGGGCTATTTTCCATGCTGGAACCCTTAGGTTTAATAGCATCCTGCTTTTCCAACTGGGGTTGTAACTTAGCAAATAATAATAATAATAATAATAATAATAATAATAATAATAATAATAATAATACTGTTCGGTAACCAAACAGATAGGGAGAGATGACAAAGGGGGTGGGCGAGGCTAAACACTAGAAAGGTGCACTTTTACAAAGCGAGGTGTGCCCGGAATTCCTGTGTCCGACTGTACCTAATCAGTTTTACTTATAATTGATGATTTATGATACCAGCTTCCCCCTCTCTCTCTCTCTCTCTCTCTCTCTCTCTCTCAAAAAAAAAAAAAAAAAAAAAAAAAAAACCGTAAAATTTCAACTTGCGTTATATATTTAACAAAACATAACGAGTGGTATACGCAGATTTAAGTAAAAGGACGGATTTTTCTTTACAAATCAAAGCTTTTGACAGAACAATATATTTCAGCTACTTGACTAAGGAGGGACTTAAAAAAAAAGCCTTCAGAATCTTTGACCAATACATATTTTCTAAGAGAACTAGAAAAAGTTGTGAAATAAAGCATCTATGGGTCAGATGCTCTGGCATGTAAGGATCAGGCCAGAATACCAATGAAAGGTTTTAAAACTTTCTAAATTTATAGGCCTGAAAACACCACTTTGGGGGAAGGGGGGGGTTAATAAAAAAAAAAGACTGGTCTGACTTGCCTTGGTCATTGCGATTACAAAAAAATATATGGAAGAAAATCTACCCTCAGGCCAGAATACCAATAAAGGGTTTTAAAAACTGTCTAAATTTACAGGCCTACAAACACTTCACTTTTTTTTCTTAATATAAAAGACTGGTCTGACTTGCCTTGGTTACTGCGATTAAAAAAACTATATGGAAGAAAATGTAGCTTTTGAAGAAAAAGGTAAAATAAAGGTTTTAAGCATGACTAATCTTGAAAACAAACAACTTTCGAAGAACCAGGTAAAATCTAAGTTTAAGTATAACCAATCTTGTATAATCCAAACTCCTGATAGAAAAACCCATTAGTAGTGAATTACAATTAAAACAGAAACTCAAAATTTCCCTTACTATGCACATAAAACTTTGAAAGCAATTGACTATTCTGATGATAACGTATTTTCTGCTTATAAATTATTCCCAAAAAGATTTCTCATATCACTAAGCAATGCCCAAAAAATTTACCCAAGTTATAAAAAAAAAAATTGAAGAAAAAATGGCGTTTCCTTAAAAAACATATTTTGAAGACTTATATTCAAACTACACTAGAGATTTGAAATAACTCTTCACTGTCAAAAATTTCCATTAAAAAGACAGCAAATGTTTGGCAACATTTATTCCAGGAATTTTACTATTTTAAAAACGGATATATTGACGTAAGAGAGTCATATTACGGTCCCCTAAGCAGTAAAAGGTAATAACAAAGTAAGGTAAAATGACGGTCGCCTGTATTTTACTGAAATACGGTTGAGAACTGTATATTTTTACTTAGATTTTCCGATTAAAAATAAGGTTTTTTCTAAGTGCTGAACTGCATGCCAACCAAACGTCTACTATGATCGAAATGACCTTCAACATACTAATTGCTTGAAATATATACACACTTCTTTTTTAAAAATATCCAAGATGAATGTAATACACTTAAATAAAATGAATGACATTCAAAATACACTTAGCCTAATAACTTATGACATTCCGAATTCTTCCGTTCTGACCCAGTTCCCCAAAGACTTGGCCCATCTGTTGCTAACTAATCTTGATACTTTATAAATAAACCATAAATATCGGTCGACTCAGGACACATCGATACTACTAGCCGTAAATCAACCAGTCTTCCCGGCCTTCCGTCTACTCCCATCCATTGTCGTTTCTTTATCAATAAATAGCGTAAACATTCATACACCAAACAGATAAAACCGATAAGACATGTAGAGTATTGATAAAAAAATCGAATGCGGAAATTTGAGTTGTCTTGACACTTTCCATTTCTATACAGACTTATTGTATAGCAACTAAATCACCAACAGTCTTCTCACTTAAAAACATCTAAGGATTTATAAACGGGTTTTCACTTTCTATCGCTATATATATTTAGAAACGATCACTTTTTCGATTATAGAATAGATGGATAAATAGAATTTTCAAGGCAAGCCAATATAAAAATTCTCTGACTATTGCAACGCCTCTCTCACTTAGGGACTTCTATAAACATATTTGTTTATGAAACATCTGCAAATATCCTTTCCCTTATAATTGATCTTTTAAAAAATAACACTTTTTTAGATTATAAAAAAGATGGACAAATAGAATTCTTCTTTTCAAGGCAAGCCAATACAAAAATTCTCGGACGATTGCAACGCCCCTCTCACTTAGGGACTTAAGACCTATAAACATATATCTGTTTATGAAACACCTGCAAAAATCCTTCTTAAAATTTATCTTTTAAAAAATAACACCTTTTTTCGATTATAAAGAAGATGGACAAATAGAATTCTTCTTTTCAGAAAAGCCAATATAAAAATTATTAGACTATCGCATCGCCTCTCTCACTTAGGGACTCCAGTCCTATAAACATATCTGTTTATGAAACACCAGCAAATATCCTTTTTATAATTGATCTTTTAAAAAATTAACACTACCTGTCTCCACCAAGCCGAATAAGGAACTCTCATTCGAAGCTAAGAACCAAGTGCCGTCTCTCCTTGCCGTTTCCTCTGCGGCGAGGGTCATTCCTACCCTATCTACACATAACCTTTATTCGGACCTCAAACTAGGTCACGCAAGCTCCGCCCCCTCTTAGGCCCCTCCTCGCCGATGATACGTGGAGTTCTCTCCGTCCTAGTAGTGTCTCTATACGCTACAGACACCCGTCTATTTCAGGTTTTTTTTTTATTCTATGTCTTTATTTCTACATATAATTAAATAGATACCTTCTTGTTTATATACATAAGAAAAATAGAAGAACTATATCGACACACACACACACACATATATATATATATACATATGTATATATATATGTCTATATATATACATATATATACATATATATATATATATATATATATGTATATCTATCTATCTATCTATCTATCTATATATATATATATATATATATATATATGTATGTATGTATATATATATATCAACGTTACTAATTAATTTACAAAACAAAATAAATACCTTTTCATGTAAATTACAAAACACAAGAGGCAGAACTGTAGGCAACATGAATGAATCATTTAGCATATAATCAAATAAAAATAAAATTATATATACAAATATATGTACGTTAAATAAGCAAATATTCTAAAATAAAATGATGGAAAAAACGTTTATAAATTCCTGACCTGAATCTTCTTAGAAAGGAAAAAACGTTTCTTATCACATGTGCACAGAATCCCAAAATCAGGAAAATAACAGGGAAATTCTACTAAAATCGGGAAAATTAACAAGAGGAATGATGCCAAATCGGGAAAATTAACAGGAGAAATGATGCCAAATCGGGAAAATTAACCAGAGAAATTATGCACAATCGGGAAAATTAACAAGTGAAATGATGCCAAATCGGGAAAATTTACAGGTGAAATGATGATATTCGGGAAAATTAACAGGTGAAATGATGCCAAATCGGGAAAATTAACAGGTAAAATGAAGCCAAAATCCGGAAAATTAAGAAAAATTATGCCAAAATCCGGGAAATTAACGACAAATTTCATTCTCAAGCTACTTACTTGCCATACAGCTAAATATATCCCTTCGACATAGAAGCATCAATGCCGCTCCATAATTTGGAAAATGATATACAGCTTATCTCGATAGGCGAAGCAGGATATGCCATAGTACATGTTTCCCTGCGAGAAACGTTTGCAAATATCTTACGATAATTCTCATGATTCGAACGGCTTTCCTCTGACTTACCGTCTCCTGTGAGCTTCAAAGAGAGAGAGAGAGAGAGAGAGAGAGAGAGAGAGAGAGAGAGAGAGTGAAAGGGAGGGAGAAAGAGAGGATGATGCTTATGTCTCCATTCTTTGAATACACGATGAGCTGTGAAAGTTGATATTTACATATTTACTGGAGGACGAATATATTTACAAAACTGCATTTAAGACAAAAACATTCACATCGTGATGGTTCATATATGTTGTCCATTAGAGAGAGAGAGAGAGAGAGAGAGAGAGAGAGAGAGAGAGAGAGCGCACGGCCAGCCACACGTCATGGATTCTTCCATTGGGTGGCCTCTTCCCATCCCACCCCGCTCACCCAACCTTCCCATCCCCCAAACCTTCACAAACAAACCCCGATTTTTTTCCACCCACTCGTCGATCAACCCCACAATCCTTTCGGCGGAAGGAGGGCCTCGGAACCTCCTTCGGATATATCACTCGAGGAGCTGCTCACCTAAGCGATACACCAGCAATAAGCACAAGAGATAAAAAGAGGAGAGTGAGGGGAGGGTTGGAACACGAGCGGCTGAACGACCCCTCTTCGCGGCGCTCTCCACACGTGTGAGCCACAACATTGGACTCGGGGTCTCGGGGACCCCATATGACGGCCAACCCTAGGGAGAGAGAGAGAGTTGCCACATACCACCATAATCGAAAAATAAAACATCCACTGCGATTCTTTACATATATTACGGAACACTTTCTACCATCTACCGATAGGGTCACCTCATCGTTAACGTATTATTGTTAAATATCTGCTTAGCGTGACAGATAATCGATATTTATCGACTAAAAAAAAGCGTGATAATCTAAAGTCGGTAAATATCTGCTTGCAGCTCTCCGGATTGTCAGGATTAGCGCAAAAGACTGTCCCCTGAAACACAGACTACGCTTTTATCCTAAAAATAGATTTCCACCTGGAGTCCTAAGGTTACAAAATGAATAGAACCAGAGATGCCTACGTTATAACTCCTTTTTTGCCAGCCTACTGCTTTTCAGCTTGCTTGCGTGGGTCAGTGCATGCATAAATAGATCCTACAGAGTACTCCAAGTATATAGAAGGTTGAAGGAAGTTGATGAGAAAGGACTCCATATTTTCCAAAACTCCTCCGGAACTGGGAGAGGAAAATACAGACTATAGTATAATGAGCCAAGAGAAGGTTGTGACTCAAAGGCAGGATGGAAGCAACTAAGTGAGTTTATTGTAAAACACTCTCCTTTATATACAAAATCTAAAAACAACAAGAATTTTTATGTTCAAAAATCAACACTGTTACAGAGGAGAAAAGCAGACATGTTTATTCTGGTTCTTTTTAGTGCGAGGGAAGAGCAAAGATTCAAGCATAATATGAACTATGTACGATCGTGTGACACACGGTTGGTACAATAGCAAAGTGATAATTGTCACACAACAAAGTTGAAATGGACAATAACTGATATTCTTAAGTTCAAAGAAGAAAGAAGAGCCCGTAAGATGCTTCAATCAATTATTCAAAAAGAAGTTACTCAGATCTCTTCAATATAGCATTCCAATGACGGTACCAAATTACTCTAATTTAAAAAACTAAATTTTTGCCATTTTCCCTACATCAACAGCAATATTAGGTCGACCGTAACATAGAAATCCTGGTTTCGTGCTAAGGATTCGTTTACTATATTGAAAGAAATGAGACTTCAATAGATTTTTTTCTAATGTATTTACATTTTCTGTATGTTATTTATATGGCATTAAATTT
>NC_090763.1:15273895-15276891 GCF_036898095.1 Palaemon carinicauda
GATCACTCTGACTATCAGAGACATAAATGCTTAGTGGAATATTTTTTAGTGACAAATGATGGACATTACCATTTCATTTCTTTCAAATTTATATTTTTCCTTTCTCTTTCTATTATCTATTTATTCATTTATTGATAAACCGAATTCAACATTGATATTTCAATTAAAAGAGAAGCAATGTATATAAAACACATATAAAGAGGCTAGAAATATATTTAATGAAATAATTTGCTCCAATGGATAAAAAGCAATACTATGCCATTTAACAAGTAACATAATAATTCAAGGTAGAAATTTTTTAACATAACATGTATACATAGTCTAATAAGTATAAGTTTCAAAAATCTAACTTTTCTCCGTAAATGAAGAAGAATGGCTTAATGGGTACACAGAGGAAGACAGAAAATTCAATATTCTGAAGCTCGCAGTTAACGATTTTCACTCAGTGCCAGTATAATGGTCGATCTCAAAGTGTGTAACAAACAGATTACGGAGACGGACAAAATATTAAAACTAAATCGTGGATGAATGATAAAACACCAGCTCTACCCGTTGATATACTACAGATAGAGAGTTATGGTGTCTTTTGACCGGCCAGACAGTACTATATTGGATTCCTCTCTTTGGTTACGGCTCACTTTTTCATTGCCTTTACATATACCGAATAATAAAAATAAAAATAGAAATTATTTAAAAATAAAAATATTAAAATCAAAATAAAAATAATAATAATAATAATAATAATAATAATAATAATAATAATAATAATAATAATAATAATAACGGTCCATTACAACGCTCTGGAATTTAATAATATTACTGAAATATCCCATTTTTCATTTTGACTACGTTTCATCGCAAAGCCAAAATTCCCTTCATTTATATGCACACCAATAAATCACAAACCACCAATCAAGACTAATTTTCCAATAATCAACGAAGCCCTCGTTAATGTTCCATTCTCAAAAGAGGAATTTTGGCAAGAGAGTCAAAGTCAAAGTCAAAGTCAAAAAACTTTATTCCATTATAAAATGGTTATAAGAGAGAGAGAGAGAGAGAGAGAGAGAGAGAGAGAGAGAGAGAGGGGGGGGGGGGGGATTTATGAAAATGTGGTCCAGGCGATCAGCATTCCCACCGGAGCCAAATCATGCCCTGCATTCCAACCACTTCTGACAATTGGAATTTTCAGTAGGAATGGTAAACAGGGAATCAAATTTGATCAGGATTTCGCGATCAAGAAAGGATGAGAAAGCGTAGGAAGATCACTCTACTGTAATATAACGTTCAAGTTATTACAAATTATGTAACTTAATCAACCGCAAGTACTTGCATGCCATTATTATTATTATTATTATTATTATTATTATTATTATTATTATTTCTTGCTAAGCTACAACCCAAGTTGGAAAAGCAGGATGCTATAAGCCCAGGGGCTCCATCAGGGAAAATAGCCCAGTGAGGAAAGGAAACAAGGAAAAATAGCATATTTTTAGAACAGTAACAGAACAGTAACATTAAAACAAATATTTCATATATACACTATAAAAAATTTAACAAAACTACAGGAAAAGAAATTAGATAGAATTGTGTGCCCAAGTGTACCCCAAAGCAAGAGAACTCTAACCCAATATAGTAAAAGACCATGGTACAGACCCTATGGCACTACCCAAGACTAGAGAACAATGGTTTGATTTTGGAGTGCCCTTCTCCTAGAATAGCTGCTAACCATAGCTAAAGAATCTCTTTTACACTTACCAAGAGGAAAATAGACACTGAACAATTACAGTGCAGTAGTTAACCCCTTGGGTGGAAAAAGAATTGTCTGGTAATCTTCATGTTGTTAGGTATATGAGGACAGAAGAAAATCTGTAAAGAAAAGGCCAGACTATTCGGTGTATTTGTAGGCAAAAGGAAAATGAACCATAACCAGAGAGAAGGATCCAATGTAGTACTATCTGGCCACTCAAAGTAGCCTACCCAATAACTCTCTAGCGGTAGTATCTGAAAGGGTGGCTTGTGCCTCTCATTAACAACTTCGAAGGTAAAACATTATTCCTGTATCACAATGCTCTAATTCATCTTTACCTGATCGAGGCACTTTAGGAATCCTGATTATTGATTCGACGCTATTAAATAATTAACAAGCACGCAAGTATGTCAGGCACCGGTGCAAGCCGGAAGAATGTAAAAGGTTTATTTTCTGTGTTAGATACAAACCGGAAATGTAATATTATTGTTATTATTATTTTTGTTATATATTATTATATCATTATTATTATCATTATTATTATTATTATTATTATTATTATTATTACCAGTTAAGCTACTACCCTAGTTGGCATAGCAGGATGCATATTATTATCATTATTATTATTATTATTATTATTACTTCTACCAGCTAAGTATAACCCTACTTGGAAAAGCAGGATGCTTATTAATACTATTATTATTAATATTACCATTCTTACTATTGTTATCATTATTATCACTATTAATACTATTACTACCAGCTAAGTTACAGCCCTAGTTGGCAAAGCAGGATGCCACACGCCATGGGCTCCAACAGGGAAAGAGAGTTTTAACTGTCATTGTGATCATGCCAATTTGCACAAATTCGCCTAATTTGGTCAAAAAGAGAAGCAAAAATGCAATAAACGCAATTAAACAAACATAATAATGAGGTACAGTGTTTATTACTAAAAAGAAACCCTACTAACATAAATGTTTACAATTATTTCTCTACTACTATACGCGACCCGTCACAAATGACGTATGAAATAATAGATATATAAAGCCTTCCCACTCTTCCCCCCCCCCTATCCTAACTACAACCTGCTGGTTCATCCATTTGTGGGTGAAAGTGGTTTCCGAGTGTACCTCTCCGGGGTAACACCTTCACAGGGTATGGCTACTCCCCACTTCCCACAAGCCTGGGAGACAACGAGTAGCCATACGTTTGCCAATGCTGCTCAGCGTTGGCGGGAAAGACACACGCA
>NC_090763.1:15289891-15317391 GCF_036898095.1 Palaemon carinicauda
TAATTCGCTTGTCCATATAATGACGAAAATTAAATACAAAAGCGAAAAACGCAATTGAAATAAAATAAAAGATACCATCTGATTATCTGAAAACATCAAGAAACGAGTTTCTGACAAAACATTTTTTATTTGTGATTATTTATTTATTTATTTTTTTTTTTTTTTAATACGAGCTACGTTGAAATGTCAAAACCCCTTCTCTGTTGGGTTGGAGAATCCGGAAGTTCTGCTAACCACTGGCATTTTACCACAGAAGCCCCGGGTGGTATAAGGCCAGCTTAATGTGAAACTCTTAATGTAAAACATTATCAAAACCACAAAATTTAATTACTTTAAATATGACTCTGTGCGTTAAATACATCACAGGTATATAACTTCCGGCATTTCCTTTTTAACTTATTAATGCGTGGATATGGTTATAACAATTACATTTTATTTCATTATTTATTTACTCGAGTTTATTTACTCATAAAAGTTTTACTTCTAAGAGAAAATATTATCCAAAGAAAGTAACTGAGTAGTTAAAATGTCATTGTAGCTATAACAAACAAGAGTTAAAAAAAACACCATTATATCCTGCATGTCATTGTAGCTATAATAAACCAAGTTAATACGCCGCCGTTAGATCGTACATGTCATTGTAGATATAATAAACAAGAGTTAAAAAAAACTCACCATTAGATCCTGAATGTCATTGTAGATAAAATAAAAAAGTAAAAAAATCCACGACTATTAGATCCTCATTGTCATTGTAGATTTAATAAACAAGAGTGAAAAAAAGGTCACCATTAGATCTTACAAGTCATTGTGGTTATAATAAATAAAAGCTATATCCTGCATGTCATTGTAGCTATAATAAACCAAGAGTTAAAAAACCCACCATTAGATCCTACATGTCATTATAGCTTTAATAAATAAAAGTTATAAAAGCCACAATTATATCCTGCATGTCATTGTAGATATAATAAACAAGAGTTGAAAAAAGCCACCATTAGATCCTGCATGTCATTGTAGATATAATAAACCCAGAGTTAAAATACCTACCATTACATCCTACATGCCATTGTTCCTATAATAAACAAGTTAAAAAGATCACCAATAAATCCTACATGTAATTGTAGCTATAATAAACCAAGAGTTAAACAGGTCACCATTAGATCCTGTATGTCATTGTAGATAAAAAAAAAAAAAAAAAAAGTTAGAAAAGCCACCACCATTAGATACTACATACACAAAGGAGATAGAAATATAGGATGTTTTCTGGCTGGTCATGAATATCTTCCGAAGGACGCATACAATTCCCAACGTCCTTCTCTTCTGACAAGGAAAAAACAAACCTATAAATTGTTCAAAAGGGAAAGTTTCCTGCATGAGAAAAAGTCTTATAGTCTGAGAGACGAATTTTCTCTAGGATCAACCGGCGTCAATGACCTTAGATGTCAGGATGGCAGATAACTCTCAATCAATCAATCAATCTATCTCATGGATCAAAATGACACGACGTAAAAATAGTAAATAAATATTTTTATGATAATAAAAAGAAAAACGAATATGAAAAGGAATTAAGCAGTAAATATGCTTGGAGGGCAATAACAAATTAAAGAAAGCAACTAAAAGGACACATTAATCTTAGATTATTAGAGATCATAAGAATAAAAAAAAAAAACCGTAGCCAGACTAAGAAATGAAATACAGAATGAACAGTGAAAAAAAAATGTTTAAGAAAAAATTTTCAAGAATAGGAAAGAAAATACAAAATGAGCAAACATAAAGATGGTTCAAGAGGAAGAAATAAGATGAAACCATAATTTGCTAAGTCAATGGAACCTCAATTTCTTAGGCCCGGGTTCGATTCTCTGGCAGACCAGAAGCTATTATCTTTGAGTTGATTCCCTCTTGGTTCTCTGAGCACGAGGTAGAAATATACCCAAGGGCTCCAACAGGGAAAATAGTCCAGTGAGGAAAGGATGTAAGGAAAAACTGCAAGAAGTTTAAGAACAATAACAACATTAGAATAAATATTTCATATATAAACTATAAAAACTTTAAAATATGAGGAATAGAAACTGGCAGAAGGTTGAACAAGTAATCTGTCAATGACTTTTCCAAAAGCAACATTACGGAAGACTAATGTTAATTAGCTCTATCAAAAGTCAAAAAGTAGAGCTAACTTCCTGTTGTGTTTACCACTGATCTTTCCTTAAATCCAAATCATCTGAGTTCACCAAGAAACTGACCTCATTTTCCCATAGTTCTGTATAAATAAATGCTTTTTGTAATGGCATTCTTGTCGAGGCCCCAAACGTCTATAACTTTACCTTAATTTCGCTTTCCTTTAAAAATGTATTCATCATACACATTTTGACACATCTCCAAAATATATACACAATCATTACATGGAGAAACTTAAATTTCGCTCTCAAATTTCAAGATAAAAATTTCTTACGCCATTAAATGCTCACAATACTTGCTTAATTATCTCAAATGTTGTAGTCTGAGAGTTAAATGACGAGTTAATGTGACGTTCGTACGACTGAGTATAGTTTCTTGTTCCTGTTCCACCTAGATAACAGTATGACGGGTGGTTTAATTAGTAATAATGCTGACAGTGAGCAAGTTAAAGTTTAAGAAGGTTCTCATTTTTCTAAAGCCAAGAAAATAGAAATGATTACAATGCGTATATAAATTTTTCAAAATAAATATATATACATATTATATGCATGTATATACTGTATATATATATATATATATATATATATATATATATATATATGTGTGTGTGTGTGTGTATATATATATACACTGTATATATATACATATATATACAGTGTATATATATACATATATATATGTATATACATACATATATATATATATGTGTATATATATATATATATATATATATATATATATATATATATATATATAGTATGTGTGTTATACAGTATACCACAGGAAAAACCCCTAACCATTTTAAATTTTATGTACTAACCAAAAACCCAATATTATAAAGAAACCCTTCAATGCATGACCTCTCTCTCTCTCTCTCTCTCTCTCTCTCTCTCTCTCTCTCTCTCTCTCTCTCTCTCTCTCTCTCTCTCTCTCTCTCTCATATAATATCCTCTTGAAAATACAGCAATTTCTGCATTCCGAGGTCTGAAATGCAAATATTTCTTGGATAAACGAGATTAAAATCATTTAAAATAACGAATGACATTTCCGCCACCCTTTCTCCCCTAAGTGCACTTGCACTTTAAGACGGAACCTTTCAACTAATCCTCAGTATCAAACAACTCCATTACCGCTATGTCACCCTTTCTTCCTATAAGGTTTACTACTCCCCCTCCCCCTCTCCACTCTCCCCCTCTCTCTCTCTCTCCCTCTCCCTGTCTCCTCTCACAGACCCATCTGCTTGAGTTATACCATTTCACACCGGAAGCCATGAAACAAAAAACCATCAGCATCTCTTCGCTTTGATGAGAGAGAGAGAGAGAGAGAGAGAGAGAGAGAGAGAGAGAGAGAGAGAGAATCCGTCCCGAATAAAAGTGGGAAAGGAAAGATATAATTAAATGATGACAATTTTAAGAAATGGGAAGAAAATCGAAGTGACTAAGTGTGGGAAATAGAGATAAGAGGATAAGATGAAGAGCAAATTGACAGATGAGCGAAGTAAAGTCGGGGAGAAGCGATTGTAGTAAAGGAGAAGGAGAGGAGAGGAATGATAAGGGAGATATTAAACCCCGCCCCATAATTACGGTATATAACGCAACGTTGTCATAACTTTATTCGTAAAATTGAATGACTGATTTAATATTGGAAATGAGCGTCACAATAAGTATGGCAGAAATATCGTTTTATACTTAAATCATTGAGTGAGTAGACATACCCCGGTGCAATGGGGTAGGTGTGTGTGCGCATATCTAAATAATTAGCCGGCATTTTGACGGGTCGCGTACACTAGTGTGTAAGTATGTATATACAGTATGTATGTGTATGTATGTGTGTCTATACAGTAATGTATACAGATACATACATATAAATATATATATATATATATATATATATATATATATATATATATATATATATATATATATATATATATAGCTGATTATAATTCAAAGAGCTATAGAAAAATTAATGCTGGGAATAAGACTAAGAGACAGAAAAAGAGCAACATGGATACGTGAGCTAACTCAAATAGAGGATATTCTAACAGGTAAAAAAATGGACACGGGCAGGACATATAATGAGAAAGACAAGTAACAGAGGGACAAAAAGAATAAAATAATTGTACCCTAGAGATTGCAAATGAAGCAAAGCAAAAGAAGACGATGAATTGACGAAACAAGAAAATTTGCGGGTATAAACTGACATAAAAAGACCAAAAACAACCGGTAGTGGGAGAAAATTTCTGAAGTCTGTCCTGCAATGAGCTATCAACGGCTGATATATATATAAATATATATATATATATATATATATATATATATATATATATATATATATATATATATATATATATATATATATATATATATATTTATATATATATATTATATATATATATATATATATATATATATATATAAATAAATAAATAAACTTTATACTCTTCAAGTAGTAAGGACGCCATTGTGGCATAGACAAATGCATGGAACTTTAATTTCCAACCAAGGTCCTATTTCTGCTCAAAATATAACACTATAGAGTATGGATTATAATAACCAAATCAACAGTGTTATAATTACGGACAGCATGAACTGGATATAAAAAAAAGACACACACACAAACACAACACTTACCGAGAACCCAGTAAGCAAGGATCATTTTGACCGATTAATCATAACCCGGATGAAGCGTCCCCCTTAAAACAGGGTCATGTCAAAGAGGATGAGAATCGACCTTCCGTCTACATGTCGCTTGTGAGACTTCGAGTCAACAATGTCCCTCTGAACTCCCTATTCATCTTCGTCCTCTCTCTTCTGCCTGTGAGAGCGACAGCCAGTCGCTGCGATATTCAGTGCTTCGCGTTTGCTGAATTGCTGGCGTATTAATACTCTATGTATTTTTTTCTTTTATCTATTATTATTATTATTATTATTATTATTATTATTATTATTATTATTATTATTATTATTATTATTATTATTATTATCATCATTATTATTATTATCATCATTATTATTATGGCCAAGCTACAAATCCTAGTTGAAAAAGCACTATGTTATAAACCAAAGGGCTTCAACAGGGAAAAATAGTCCAGTGAAGAGAGGAAATAAGGAAATAATTTATCATTATTATTATTATTTTTATCATTATCATTATTATCATTATTATTATTATCATCATTATCATCACTATTATTATCATTATTATTATGGCTGAGCTACATATCCTAGTGTAAAAAGCCCGATGTTATAAGCCCAAGGGCTCCAACAGGGAAAAATAGCCCAGTGAGGAGAGGTAGTAAGGAAACAGTAATTACTCAATTATTATTATTATTATTGCTGAGCTACAAATCCTAGTTGAAAATGCCCGATGTTATAAGCCCAAGGGCTCCAACAGGGAAAAATAGCCCAGTGAGGAGAGGAAATAAGGAAATACAATAATTACTCTATCATCATCATCATCATCATCATCATTATTATTATTATTATTATTATTATTATTATTATTATTATTATTATTATTGCTAAGCTACAACCCTAGTTGGAAAAGCACGAAGTTATAAGCCCAAGGGGTCCTACAAAAGTAAAATATCCCAGTAAGGAAAGGAAATAAGGAAATAAATCAAATATAAAAGAGATAATGAACACTTAAAACAAAACATTTTAAGATCAGGAACATCAACATAGATCTTTCATAAAAAAGAGGAAGAGAAATAAGAAAAAATATTGTGCCTCAGTGTACCCACAAGCAAGAGACCTTTAACTCGTTCCCAGATATTGTCTTTGATGAAATATCTATTTTTAGAGTGCATCAACTCTATTTATTCATCGCTGGAAATTGTTATATATGATGATTTTTGAGAATCCATAAGCACAATTGCTGTCAGGAATAATAAATAGACATTTATCAAAGCATCTTAATATGGAATGAGTTAAAACAGAAATTTATTGAAACCGCGCTTGAAATAATTACATTTAAAAAGAAAATATCAATCCATATTTATTACTATCATTACAGCACGCAAGAAGATATTGGAGTAATTGGAACAATCATAAAATGTATTATCTAGTTTAGAAAAAAAAAAAAATTATATTACCAAGTAATACAACAAATGCAGCCGTTTCTAGTCCATTGCAGGACAAAAGCCTCAGGCATGTCCTTATTCATATTCCACATTCCATAAAAAAAGAAAAAAAAATATAAAAACAATAATAATAATAATAATAATAATAATAATAATAATAATAATAATAAAAATAATTAATTAAACTTCAACAATTCTAAATATTCAGACTTCTTACTTCGTCTTACCCAAGATCACGTTTAACTATCGGCTAATAACATTGCCATTCCTTTAAATCTTTCTTTCAACCACGCCCCTCCCCCTACCGCCCACCATCACCTCATCCCAGATAGGATGGATCCTATTATAGGTTCGTAGAGCTCTATCCTTCCTTACGTTTCGTCTTCCAACAAGTTCCTCAATTTATCATCGTCATTGAGATCCTTCATTTTCATTCATTTTTCCAATTTAAACATTGTTATTGTCTTCACGAAGGCTATTATTATTGCCGATGTTACTTTTACTCTAACTATTATTACTAACAATAACAATAATAATAATATTAAAAAAAAAAAAAAAAGTTTACAGGAAATATGACCCTTCCCAACCCTATCCACCTTACCTCTCGGGGTAACCCCCTCACAACTGGTATAACTACTTGGAGAGACACCGAGTAGTTATACATCTGGCAATACGACTGAACCTGACCGGAATGACATATATAAATACACACATACATACGGTATACACTTATACACACACATACACATACACACACACATATATATATATATATATATATATATATATATATATATATATATATATATATCTGGCAATACAACTGAACGTGACCGGAAAGACATATGTAAATACACACATACTGTACATACAGTATACTCATATATATATATATATATATATATATATATATATATATATATATATATATATATACATATATATATATATACACATACATACACACACACTTGCTCCTTATTAAATAAGGGGGATGAGACTCATTTTCACAACGCCAGCTAACGACTAGCATCATATAAAAAAAAAAAGGAAACCGGCTGAGATAATAACTATTCTTATCATGTCGCAATTTTCCGGTCCGGCTACGACAAATCTTCTACTAATTTAATATTTTCCCATCTATTCCCGCCCGATGTAAAATGGCCGTAAATATCGTCATCGCCTTTTTAGAGCCTCCCTAATGTTAGCTTTTCTCTTTATAATGGACGCTGCAGAATTGTTCGATTTTCTCTTTATAATGGACGCTGCAGAATTGTTCGATTTCTCTTTATTATGGAAGCTGGAGAATTGCTCGCTTTTCTCTTTATTATGGAGGCTGAAGAATTGCTCGCTTTTCCCCTTTATTATAGACGCTGCAGAATTGTTCGATTTTCTCTTTATCATAATTGGCTGCAGAATTGTTTGCTTTCCTCTTTATTATGGAGGCTGCATAACTGTTCCCTTTTCTCTTTATTATGGAGGCTGTACAGTAGAATCGCTTTTCTCTTTATCATGGAGGCTACAAAATTATTCGCTTTTTTCTTTATTATGGAAGCTGACGAATTATTCGCTTTCCTCTTTTATTATGAAGGCTGCAGAACTGTTCGTTTTTCTTTATCATGGAGACAACCCGGGGACATCTTCTATATACTAGAAAGTAAGCTGAATATATGTCTCCAGACCCGAGCTAATGGACGTAACAAAACATCCTTACGAAACGGACCCTCCTATATCACTATTATTGATACCCTGGAGTTAACGCCAAGGCAAAGTGTTCCAGTTTTTACCAAGTTGGATGAGGTTGAATGGAGTAATGCAAGTCTGCATTAAACCGTAATATATCATCGTTGCAAATATGTATATGTTGGAGTTATAGATCTAATTTCGCTTGAGAGAATTATTCATCTTTTTAATTGTAAAAATTCACAGTACCAAATGCCAAATCTTTGCAGGTCTGCATAAAAACCGTAATATATCATCATTGCAAATATGTATATATTAAGAGTTATAGCTCTGATTTCGCATGAGGGATTTATTCATCTTTTTAATTGCAAAAATTCCCAGCATAAAATGGTAAATCTTTGCAGGTCTGCATAAAAACCGTAATATATCATCATTGCAAATATGTATATATTAGAGTTATAGAAATGATTTCACCTGAAAGATTTATTCATTTCAACTGTAAAAATTCCCAGCATCAAATGCCAAATCTTTATCGAACGGAAGGAGCGAAGACAATTAAAGTTACCCTTCTTCTTCGATGGGCGTCGGTCTGTTGCATCCCAAACTAGCTCTCTCTCTCTCTCTCTCTCTCTCTCTCTCTCTCTCTCTCTCTCTCTCTCTCTCTCTCTCTCTCTCTCTCTCTCAGAATCATAGCTCCTTGGGTTAATCTTTCTTAATCCAGGTTCATTTGTATTAACAAGTGAACCTGAATAGAGAAAAAATCATCTTTCAACTTTTTCCTTATTCCTTCCCATCCCGAGTACCTGCCATCAGGTTATAAACTGGATTGTATCCAGGGGTACTCTTCCTTATCCCTTATTCCCCACTTCCCTATCCTTGTCCTTATCATTGACTGAAATAGATTCTGATAATTTTTCTAAACACTGAAAAGATTTATATACACGAAGAAACATTAACTAATATTACTAGAATTATCACAAAGTGTATGAGAGAACCCATAACATCAAAAATATTAGAGTAAGATATTAGGGCTTTTATCCACTACCAGAGAGAGAGAGAGAGAGAGAGAGAGAGAGAGAGAGAGAGAGAGAGAGAGAGAGAGAGAGAGAGAAACTGGATGTTCTTGCTATATATTCTTAGGTAAACGCAAACTATTTAACATTACTTTAACCAAACCATGGCATTACATTTCAGTTAAGAGCAAAACTGTAACTCCTATGTAATACTATACATGTATCACCTACACGATCATGTATAAATATGATTCATACATTTATACTTAACATTATTTGTTATATATACAAATAAACCAACCTACATGAGTACAAATCGGCTTAGGAAAGTTTTATTCGTGTGTTGTAGACCATAGTTCAATCCAAATAACGACTTGACAAGCATTTTACACTTTTTCTTTTGTTTCCCGATTTACACCACGATTCACAAGTGATATGTACATGAGGGTTTTACATGGATTTTACAACTCTCTCTCTCTCTCTCTCTCTCTCTCTCTCTCTCTCTCTCTCTCTCTCTCTCTCTCTCTCTCTCGCTTTGGTAAACAGGTCCTCCTGTGGGGTTTTCCTGGAGGAGTACAGGGGTCGTGGCTGGGTTGCGACGCCCTCCTGGGGAAACTGTTTTTTTTTTTTTTAAAAAACCACTTCGCTCACACCACCCGATACCCAAGTTCTTCTCGAGTAGGCCTACGTTTACACAATTCCAAGATGATAGAGATACTCTTCTATCTTGCACAATTCCAAGTTGAAATAAAATGTCTTCCATCTTGCACAATTCCAAGTTGGAAAAAAATAATTTTTCCACCTTGCACTATTCCTAGTTGGAAAAAAGATTATTCCATCTTGCACTATTCCAAGTTGGAAAAATAGATACTCTTCCATCTTGCACAATTCCAAGTTGAAAAAAAATATTCTTCCATCTTGCACAATTCCTAGATGGAAAACAAGATATTCTTCCATATAGAGCAATTCCAAGTTGAAAAAAAAAAATCCATCTTGCACGATTCACAGTTGAAAATGATTCTTCCATTTTGCTCAATTCCAAGATGGAAAAAGATATTCTTCCATCTTGCACAATTCTAAGTTGAAAAAAAGATATTCTTTCATCTTGCACAATTCTAAGTTGAAAAAAAAGATATTCTTCCATCTTGCACAATTCTAAATTGAAAAAAAAAAATATTCTTCCATCTTGCACAATTCCTTGATGGAAAAAAGATATTCTTCCATATACAGCAATTCCAAGTTGAAAAAAAAAATCCATCTTGCACAATTCACAGTTGAAAATGATTCTTCCATCTTGCACAATTCCAAGATGGAAAAAAGATATTCTTCCATTTTGCACAATTCCAAGTCGAAAAAAATTTATTCCATTTGCACAATTCACAGTGGAAAATAATTCTTACATCTTACATACTTCCAAGATGGATAAATAAAGAGATATTCCTCCATCTTGCTCTGTTCCAATGCCGGTGTAAAACTGAAATATTTTGGAAAATAAGTCGGATTCTGTTCCGAGAAATGGACTTCACAAGAGGATGAATTTAGAGAAGCAAAAAGGCAGTTGGATCCCTGCCAAGTATCAAAGGATATTTGACGGCCGCTCCTTCGCTACCCATTCGCAGCAGAAGAATAAAATCGAAATAAAAAAGCTCTCCCCTTTTTTTTTTTTTAGAAATTCCAAGAAAAAATCGACGCATCGTGATGCGTGGAACAAGAGCGACGCATATGTGGGAACGTTCCAAATTTGACAATGTGAAAAACTAGTTTTAAAATATGCGCAAATTGTGCAAATTTTCGTCTAACAGATTGTGCACATTTCCGTCTTACAAATTGTACAAATTTTCGTATAACAAATTAAGCAAATTTCTGTCTAATAAATTGTGCAAATTTCCGTCTAACAAATTATACAAATTTTCTTCTATAAATTGTGCAAATTTTCGTCTAATAAATTGTGCAAATTTTCTTTTAAAAATTGTGCAAATTTTCGTCTAACAAATTGTGCAAATTCTCTTCTAATAAATTGTGCAAATTTCCGTCTGACAAATTGTGCAAATTTTCGTCTAAAAAGGGCTATGTTAAATTGATTCGAAGATCACGGGGGTCGTATATAAATATTCAGTCACATCATGAATAAAAATTTAAACCATACACTAAATCATTGGTGACAATATCTATATAGCGAATTAAAATATAAATTTTTCGCATGAAATTGTATCATTTCATTCTTTATATACTGTCCTCAACCTCCATTAGTGCACCTAAAACCTTCCGTTGAAATGGAAATTATTAAATTCTTAACTAATCTATAATTTAAATTCCATAAAAGGGTCATCCAGATGACTAAAGTGGCCACAAACTTCAGAATTAACAGAATTATCATCTTATTTTACCCAAAGTTAGATCCCGAGGCAATTGCAGTCGGTTGTAACCATCAGATAAGTTTAGCACTGCCAAACCCTGTAATCAGTCACATCATACCCGTCTCCAATCAATGAAATATGAGATGATGTAAGGTGAGCTTTTAGCTCCAAATAAATATACCACGTGGTTACCGTTTAAGTAAGATTTACCAAAAGCAACCAGAACGGGCAATCGGTACAGCGCATATCTTCGTCAAAGACCCGTTACAAGATAGACAACTGAATTACGCACATTTTGTCAGTAATTTCATGCAAATCGGATAAAATTTGACCGCAATATAGCACAAAAAAAAAAACTTTCTGATCTTTTTCTGGCCTTGACCTTTGACCCGACCACTACCAAAATAACAAAAAGAAATTTTTGACCTTTTCGTTACCTTGGCCTTTAACCCAAAACTCACAATATTTAATCCAATTGTCCTTGGATCACGGCCAATCATCCAACCAAATTTCATGAGATTGGGTCGAATAATTTTTGATTTATGAGAATCATAAACAAACAAACATACAAACAAATAAATAAATACACGCCCATCAAAATGCAACCTTCTGGCGAAGGTAATGAACCATATCCCTCAATATTCTACAAAGAACCTTGTCTTCACTTACCGTCTCAGAAATATCTATCAAAAGACATAAACTCTCTCTCAATATGCTACAAAAGGATCTTGGCCTAAGTTCGAAACAAAACAGAAAATAAATCGGTGAAATAATACATACACTTTCTTCTGCAAATGGATAGTTTGTTTTCTTACCTATGGACACACAAATGTCATTGATATATCGGTAGCAAGGAGTTCTTTAAGGTCTCCATGATCGGCTATATAAAACTTTGTAAACTAAAAGCAATGTAAAATGAAAAATGATCAACAGAGTAGAAACTACATGGACAAAACTACTCACTGGCTCCTAAAACGACCGACCCCACCAACAAACTGTTTTTCGATCCTCACCAATATTACCTGAAAAAATGAAAAACAAAAAAATGTTGAAAATAAAAATAAAAATAAAATACTATATGGATTTCCGAATAAAAAATCGAGTTCCCAAAATTGTAAAATAGGAAAAGAATACTGAATCGATTTAACAAAATTATTTGTTTCCACAAATGTAAAATGGAAAAAAGAATACTATATAGTTTTAACTAAATTATTTGAGTTTTAAAAAATGTTAAATGGAAAAAGAATACTACATGAACTTAAGAAAGTTATTTGAGTTTTCAAAAAAAGTCAAATGGCAAAATTTAACAAGACTATTTGAGTTTTCAAAAAATGTCAATTGGAAAAAGAATACTACATGAATTTAACAAAATTATTTGAGTTTTCAAAAAAAATTCAAATGTCAAAAGAATACTACATTAACTTAAATTTAACAAAACTATTTGAGTTTTCAAAAAATGTCAAATGGAAAAAGAATACTACATGAAATTAACAGAATTATTTGAGTTTTCAAAAAATGTCAAATGGAAAAAGAATACTACATGAAATTAACAGAATTATTTGAGTTTTCAAAAAGCGTCAAATGGAAAAAGAATGCTACATGAATTTAACAAAATTATTTGAGTTTTCAAAAAATGTCGAATGGAAAAAGCCTAGTACATGGATTTAACAAAATTATTTGAGTTTTCAAAAAATGTCGAATGGAAAAAGCCTAGTACATGGATTTAACAAAATTATTTGAGTTTTCAAAAAATGTCAGATGAAAAAAGAATTATTTGAGTTTTCAAAATATGTAAAATAATTCTACATGTATTTAACAAAATTATCTGAGTTTTCAAAATAAGTCAAATGGCAAAAGAATACTACATGAATTTTAAAAAAAATAATTGGAGTTTTCAAAAATGTCAATTGGAAAGACCACAACATGGATTTAACAAAATTATATGAGTTTTCAAAAAGTGTCAAACTAAAAAATAATACTACATGAATTTAACAAAATTATTTGAGTTTTCAAAAAGTGTCAAATGGAAAAAGCATGCTACATGGATTTAACAAAACTATTTGAGTTTTCAAAAAATGTCAAATGGAAAAAGAGTACTACATGGATTTACCATAATTATTTGAGTTTTCAAAAAATGACAAATAGAAAAAGAATATAACATGGATTAGAAAAAGAGTATAACATGGATTTAACAATATTATTTGAGTTTTCAAAAAAGTCAAATGGCAAAAGACTACTACTTGAATTTAACAAAATTATTTAAGTTTTCAAAAAATGTCAAATAGAAAAAAGAATACAACACGAATTTAACAAAACAATTTGAGTTTTCAAAAAATGCCATATGAAAAAAAAAATTAATTTAACAAAATTATTCGTCTCACAAAATAGGAAAAGAGCATACAAAAGAATTGAATAGAAAGTCTGTTGTGATTTACAATATCGAAAAACACAACACATGAATCCCGCTCTGGCTTAGTTAAAGCAAAACTAGATTTCAATCTCCATCAGCGCAACACAAGCAAACAAACACCCAGATCAATTCAAGCTACAGAAAGGGTTATAGCATCCAGCTGATTGGAATTCTCGGCTTCACGGCAGAGCAGAGCCGTGAAAAGTGGCAGGAACATCCCGTGGATTCGTGCAACTCTCCACTAGCAATATTCATTCCAGGGCCACTTGTACAGATACGCCATCAGTTCTGTGATTGGGTGTAGATATACTGTTCGTGTAATTTTTTAGGTGCATGTGTATTGATAAAATTACAGCTTTTTTGTTCGTGTATTGAATTTATTTCCTTGGCGTTTTAATACATTTTACTAATTAGCGTTCAATTTTGTATGATAATTATGTTTGTTGATTAGGTCCATGTTAATCAACTGTGAATTCTATGAATATTATCCTTATAACTTCCAACAGGTCTTAGTGACTTATGTGGAACGAAAAACATCCATAAATTAAATATTAAAAGAAAAAAAAAACCACATTTCTATTTAAAATTAAATTCTCAAACATTTCTATAATAATTTCCCGTAATTTGTTTTAAAGATTAATCTTATACTTATGAAACTTATAATACCATCAAAGATGACCATAAAACTATTTCTACGAAAAAAAATACGAAAATATTCTTTGCGGTTCATTGCCTGGCCCTCATTGGTCCTAACTTGGGTGGAGAGGGGACTTGGGCGCTGATCATATGTATATATGATCAGTCTGTAGGGCACTGTCCTACTTGATAGAGCAATTCAACTGTTCCTTGCCTCTGCCATTCATGAGCGGCCATTAAACCTTCAATAGAAAAAATGCTCACATGATCTACCAAAGTGTTTTTGAGTCACTTAAGAAATGTTCAGTGTTGTCAAACAGCGAAGCAAAGTAATCTTCAAGATATTGAATCTGCACAGTATTAGTATAACCTTTGGTATACATCTCATTAAAACAGTTATTACTCTTCCCCCATGTCGCATTATGCTAACAACATTGCAAGGGCCTTATTAAACCGGATCTCCATTTAAGGTTAATAATAATAATAATAATAATAATAATGATATCAGTGATAATAATAATAATAATAATAATAATAATAATAATAATAACAATATTAATAATAATATAGTCATAATAATGATAATAATAATAATAATAATAATAATAATAATAATAATAACAAAAATATCAATGGTATTATTATTACTATTATTATTATTATTATTATTATTATTATTATTATTATTAAACGCTAAGCTACAACCCTAGTTGGAAAAGCAGCAGGCTATAAGCCCAGGGGCCCCAACAGGGAAAATAGCCCAGTGAGGAAAGGAAACAAGGAAAAATTAAATATTTTAAGAATAGTAACATTAAAATAAATATTTCCTATATGAACAATAATAACTTCAACAAAACAAGAGGAAGAGAAACTAGATAGAAGAGTGTGCCCGAGTGTAACCTCAAGCAAGAGAACTCTAACCCAAGACAGTGGAAGACCATGGTACAGAGGCTATAGCACTACTCAAGACTAGAGAACAATGGTTTGATTTTGGAGTGTCTTCCTAGAAGAGCTGCTTACCATAGCTAAAGAGTCTCTTCTACCCTTACCAAGAGGAAAGTAGCCACTGAACAATTACATAATAATAATAATAAAAATAATAATAATAATAATACTAATAATGATAATGATAACAATAATAATAATAATAATAATAATAATAATAATAATAATAATAATAATAAATCCTTACAGTTATTCATATAATTCAAATAAATACTTTTCGTATTTGTAATACAATTAATAGTAATACAATTAATAGTAGATGGTTTTGATATACTTTAAAAAAATCTTTATAATTATCAAAAATTAAAATTTCCAATATTGCTACAATAAAAAAGTAATTTCTAAATCAAGATGGAAAAACCTTCGAAACGCCAAGCAGTCTTATTTTGCTCTTAACTCCAGTGGGTACTAGTACTTCGATGCATTTTCTTCAAACTCTAATGGATTTGTCCCTGGTTCGTACCCGTATGGGGTACGGCCCAAGTCCACTAAGTTTGGTTGAAATTGGTTCAGTAGTTTTGGTGTGATGTTGTTCACGAACCAAAAATTAACTAATAAAATATTTGCCATTTACTTAATATTGTGATTAGTTTTAAAGTACTGCTGCGTACTTGTACTTTGATGAACTTTATCCAAAATGTTACAGAATCATCCTTGGGTCATACCTAAAATGACTATCAAGTTCAGTCAAAATCGGTACAATAGTTTTTGAGCTAAGTTATATACAAAGAAACGACATGGGCGAATACATACCCTTCTTAAAATCTTCGATTTGGCCAAGGCAATAATGCAACGAACCACGACAAGAAAGTAGAAAAAGTACAAACAGAATTATGAAATGTAGAAGATAACACTTCAAAATCGTATTGTGCGAGGCGGCTGTTAGATACTAACTGATAGGCTAGCTAGGTGAACTTAAGTTTATTCAACACGATAACGAATTTATGTAAAAACAATTGAGGGCAACAACGTCATGAAAATTCAAACAATGTGAAACATGAGATGGCAAGCTTAAACAGGTTCTGCTTTTATCAGTGCGGGAGAGAGCGAGATTAAAAAAACCCAATAGCATTAGTGTATGAAACACCTGCGGTAAAGTATATATATATATATATATATATATATATATATATATATATATATATATATATATATGTAATATACATATATATATATGTATATATATATATATATATATATATATATATATATATATATATATATATATATAGATAGTTCAATTTAAAAAATATACAGAAATTCTAAGGAAGGTAATAATATTTTAGCAGTTATATAACAAAAATGTACTAATCAAAGAAAACTATAAATTACATTATAAAAAAACCTATCGTAAAACTTCAGGGATTTGAAAATTTTGATCACTAATGATTCAAAATCCATTCGATTTGGAATAACAAATAAAATATGTTTAATTAGAATTACAGTTAATTATAACAGTTAATCCCGTAATCTTCGGTCAAAAATTTCAATTAATAGTAATTAATTCGTTCTATCGATGTTGACAATATATTAGAAATTTGTACATGGCCGGATATAATTTCTGGAACAGGATTATAAATAGATTTATTGTTATAAGTTTTAGAGCAATGTAATCATTCTAATTTATAAACTATTTAAACATTTGAATGATTCAAACACTCTTAGCGATCATGTGTTTGAAATTTAATACAAAAAATAAAACGAAACTTAAATTACTAACTTTTAGAAAGCAAAATGCTTTCAAACTGTAAAATAAAATTAATACAATAAAATGGAAACGCAAAAAAGTTTTCTACCATTTATGTAAATAATCAGTGCAAAAGAGATTATTCTCTACTGATAAAATAAAGGTCAAATAAATAAAAAGTTAATATATGAAAAGTAACACAAGTCCACAAATAAAATTCGCAAAACAAATGTATACAAGCAAATGGAGGGGCACTCATTAGAGCACAGACCTCCGCCGAGGCACCTTGTTTCGCAACCTTTTGCTCGACCGTAACCTTGACCTTGACCTTGACCCTAACATGCATTAATTGGCGTGGATTTTCATACACTCATATATGAACCAAGTTTGAAGTCTGTGACAACAAGGTTTCAACTTATGGCTGATTACGTGAATTGGACATTTTGCTTGACCGTGACCTTGACATTTGACCTTGAAATTTGAAGTCTGTGACAACAATGTCCAAACTTATAGCTGATTACGTGAATTGGGCATTTTGCTTGACTGTGACCTTGACATTTAACCTTGACCTTAAAAATTTTAATCATTTCCAGCTTTTCACATAACAGTTAATCCCTGGTTTTATTACTCTACGATTAAAATTGTGGCCAGGAAGCTGTTCACAAGCAAACCAACAAACGCAAAAAAAAAGGGGCGAAAACATAACCTCCTTCCAACTTCGTGGGCGGAGGTAAATAAAACCAAACATCTCATTACAAACAAGACGCAATCACTCCAATCGTGATTTCCACACACCATGAATTCTTGTCTGTCATTCATATCGGAAATCCATTCGCATTCAGGAGATGGTAGTAATGACCGCCGGAACAGTAATCAGAGAAGGGTAATTTACAGCGCCTTAATAATCACATAAACCATTAAGGGATAATTGGATAAGATCCACCCAATCTCCATTTACATTCTAATAAAGCGAAGGAACTCGGTCCAAATAATTAACTACAAGGGATATGTGATTGCAAAGATGGCTGGTGATACCGGGTTAGTGGGACGTAAGGGGCCTCCAAAACACACAAACACACACACAAAACCTGTTTGTATGGGATGGAAATGGGTTGATCTTGAATTTCGTTTTGATGGTAATAGTTTACCACTTAACGTTTATTATTATCATCACTTGCCAAGCTACCATCCTAGTTGGAAAAGCAAGATGCTATAAGCCCAGGGGTTCCAACAGGGATAATGGCCCAGTGAGGACAGGACACAAGGAAATAAGGGAACTAATTAACAATTAAAATAAATTTTTAAGAACAACAACAATAATTAGAATAAACATTTCATATGCAAACTCTAAAAACTTCAACGAAATAAAAGGAAGAGAAGTAAGTTATAAGTGTGTGTCCGAGTGTACCCTCAAGCAAGAGAACTCTAACCCAAGACAGTGGAAGACCATGGTACAAAGGCTAGGGCCCTACCCTAGACTAGAGAACAATGGTTCGATTTTGGAGTGTCCTTCTCCTAGAAGAGCTACTTACCATAGCTAAAGAGCCTCTTCTACCTTTACCAAGAGGAGAGTAGCCACTAAACAATTACAGTGCAGTAGTTAACCCCTTGAGAGAAGAAGAATTGTTTGGTAATTAGGAATAAATTTCATTGGATATCCATATTTGCAGGTCAAAAATTTATTTTGGAATTACGACAATTCCAAAATATAATCCATTGATATCATCCAACTCGGGATTGGTGGAAGATAAGTAAAGGACAACTGCTACGGAAATACTGAATCATGACCCATTTCTTCGATTTTGAAGTTTATACCATTACCATTTTCTACTTTCCTCTCATAAGTATTACATATTAAAGTTAGAAACTCGACTTCTTTATTACTTTAGAAGTTCTCCATACAAAGTCACTATCCAGTCAACTTGAACAGAGTTCACTGTATTTATATAAACTGCAAAGATGGATATACTTAAAAACTAAATGAAAAATCATTAACGCTTAATAATAGCTGTGGGTCCTCACCTATTATTGACATTTGAGAGAGAGAGAGAGAGAGAGAGAGAGAGAGAGAGAGAGAGAGAGAGAGAGAGAGAGAGAGAGAGATCCAATCGCAATTCTATATGAATTTTCCAAAGATAAAATATGAAAACACTGAAAATCCGTCACTATTCATTCCTTCTTTAACGTGAAATTCCTGACTAAAATGAGCAATATTAGGGAAAATTAAATTATATTTATACATTATGGAAAGCCGCCATGAATGCAGTTGCATATATAATTATCAACATTATAAGTTAATGTTTACACAAAAAAAAAACGTGGTTAAAATTAATCCTCTGACAATTCAACTTCATGTGTAGCTCATGTATATCCATTCCATTTCTTTCTCAATTGCACAAAGTATCGGTATATTGAACAAATATTGGACCCCTGTTTATTATAGGAAAACAATTCTTATTCCTTTATTCGGTTATATTTTCAATATTGTTCTCGGCTTTAGTTTACATCCTCTGGCACGCATAAATAAATAAATAAATAAGTAAATAAGTAAGTAAGTAAATAAATAAATAAATATATACACCAAAATTTAAATCTAATAATTTTTCTATTGCAGACTTACGTTTAAATCTCCTACTACCCTTGATAATAATAATAATAATAATAATAATAATAATAATAATAATAATAATAATAATAATAATAGAATAAAACAATAAAAATAATAACAATAAAAATAATAATAATAATAATAATAATAATAATAACAACAACAACAACAATGCATGTTGAATTTAGCAAATATGGCAGAGATAAAAAAAAATCATAATAATTGATATATAAATATCAACAACGAATCTCTGGAAATATCCACACAGGAACTTCATCCAAAACAATCCTGCTTTCCTCTACAGCAACATATCTTCCGGGGACGGAGACTTAAGAGTCGAACAACAAAGAGTCTGAAGGCTTCAACCTGTTTTCAACTCCAAATCTAGCCAGATCCGACCAGATGTATTGGAGGGGTTGGGTTTTATATCAATGCCTTCTTTAAATCAGTTGGATGCTGGGGGTTTCTATCTTGTCTTAGGTACAAATTCTGGATTGGATGCGTCAATGCTACTTACTTGCTTGCGACTGTTATAGCTATATATACACACACACACACACACACACATATATATATATATATATATATATATATATATATATATATATATATACACAAACTATTAACACGGAAGAAAGTTCTAGGGAACATAATTTCTATACATCGTTCCTGTGATACAAACAAAAACAGGAAGTCTGAAAGTAAGAAAATATTGAAAGGCAAAAGAATAAAAAAAAAAATATCTTCTAGGACCAAAAAAAAAAACCCACAAAACTTTTTAGCTCATTGAGACACATAAAGCCAACTAAGTTTATTGGCTGGATGACGTTGCTTTGGAAACAGTTAAATCACGAACAGATTATTATTACAATTCCTGTTAATTACACTACTGTCTCTCTCTCTCTCTCTCTCTCTCTCTCTCTCTCTCTCTCTCTCTCTCTCTCTCTCTCTCTGTATATATACATACACATATATATATATACATAATGTATACGTGTATATATACATATATCTATCTATCTATATATATATATATATATATATATATATATATATATATATACATATACACATGTATGTGTGTATATATACATATACACATGTATATATGTGTATATATACATATACATATGCATATATATATATATATATATATATATATATATATATATATATATACATAAATTATCATCGTTCATCACACATTTTACAACTATAAAGTGTTTAAATTTTCATGAAAGTAAAAAAAAAAATACTTATATAATTTACAGATGTCAATGAAAACTAATATGTTTGAAGAATTTGATTAAGTTTAAATAAGCAGGCAACATTAATGAAACAGAAATAAGTAACATAAATGAAACAGAAATGAGTAAGCAAGAAACATGAATGAAACTGAAATAAGTAGGCAACATAAATGAATCTGAAATAAATAGGCAACATAAATAAGACAAAAATAAGTAGTCAATATAAACGAAACAGAAATAAATAGGCAACAAAAATAAGATAGAAATAAGTAGGCAACATAAACGAAACAGAAATAAATAGGCAACATAAATAAGACAGAAATAAGTAGGCAACATAAATGAAACTGAAATAAATAGGCAACATAAATGAAACTGAAATAAATAGGCAACATAAATGAAACTGAAATAAATAGGCAACATAAATGAAACTGAAATAAGTAGGCAACATAAATGAAACAGAAATAAATAGGCAACATAAATGAAACTGAAATAAGTAGGCAACATAAATGAAACTGAAATAAATAGGCAGCATAAATGAAATTGAAATAAGTAGGCAACATAAATGAAACTGAAATAAGTAGGCAACATAAATGAAACTGAAATAAATAGGCAACATAAATGAAACTGAAATAAGTAGGCAACATAAATGAAACTGAAATAAATAGGCAACATAAATGAAACTGAAATAAATAGGCAACATAAATGAAACTGAAATAAGTAGGCAACATAAATGAAACAGAAATAAATAGACAACGTAAATAAGACAGAAATAAGTAGGCAACATAAACGAAACTGAAATAAATAGGCAACATAAATCAAACTGAAATAAATAGGCAACATAAATAAGACAGAAATAAGTGGGCAGCATAAATGAAATAGAAATAAGTAGGCAACATAAATGAAACTGAAATAAGTAGGCAACATAAATGAAACTGAAATAAGTAGGCAACATAAATGAAATAGAAATAATTAGCAGCATAAATGAAATAGAAATAAGTAGGCAACATAAATGAAACAGAAATAAGTGGGCAACATAAACGAAACAGAAATAAATAGACAACGTAAATAAGACAGAAATAAGTAGGCAACATAAACGAAACTGAAATAAATAGGCAACATAAATAAAACTGAAATAAATAGGCAACATAAATAAGACAGAAATAAGTAGGCAGCATAAATGAAATAGAAATAAGTAGGCAACCTAAACGAAACAGAAATAAATAGGCAACATAAATAAAACTGAAATAAATAGGCAACATAAATAAGACAGAAATAAGTAGGCAACATAAATGAAATAGAAATAAGTAGGCAACCTAAACGAAACAGAAATAAATAGGCAACATAAATAAAACTGAAATAAATAGGCAACATAAATAAGACAGAAATAAGTAGGCAGCATAAATGAAATAGAAATAAGTAGGCAACATAAATGAAACTGAAATAAGTAGGCAACATAAATAAAACTGAAATAAGTAGGCAACATAAATGAAACAGAAATAAGTGGGCAACATAAACGAAACAGAAATAAATAGACAACGTAAATAAGACAGAAATAAGTAGGCAACATAAATGAAATAGAAAAAAATAGGCAACCTAAACGAAACAGAAATAAATAGGCAACATAAATAAAACTGAAATAAATAGGCAACATAAATAAGACAGAAATAAGTAGGCAGCATAAATGAAATAGAAATTAAGTAGGCAACATAAACGAAACAGAAATAAATAGGCAACATAAATAAGACAGAAATAAGTAGACAACATAAATGAAACTGAAATAAGTAGGCAACATAAATGAAACTGAAATAAGTAGGCAACATAAATGAAACAAACACGCCAACAAAGATAAGGGAAGACTTTAAAGCAAGATGGGGGAGAAGGAGACCACAATAATAATCCAGCATAGAAAAAAGAAAAAAAGAAAAAAAAAAGGAGAACAAAGACTTCAACTTCTGTTGATACTCTGAGGATGAGACTGTTTACAGAGCAAATACTCTGAAATAATAATAACCTCAATGGTCTTTATGTCTTAGGAGGTCCTACCAAGCACCCAGAATCAATGGGCCAAATAACAAAGGAAGTAAAACAGAGGGATTAAACTATAATCCCGCAAAGGATAGCAGGTTTACCCTGGATAGACTGAACAGAAAGACTAAATTCCTTTGACGGTGGATAATGAAGTTGAATTAAAACATACTTCAGCCCATGTGGGTGAATAGTTGAAATTAAATAGGTTTTCTGTTACATAGGTAACCAGGAGAAACTAAAAATTCTTCAATCTTATGTATACCAGAAAAATAAAAGGTTTTTATTTTTTTTAAAACTATACCAAATAAAGAAGGATTTTTTTAGTAGAATAAAAAAAAATTTAAAGTTAGAATTTTAAATTTTTAGTAAGGAAAAAAATATACTTTTTCTGAAAAACAAAAAATTATATATGTTGTACCAACCGTGTGTCACAAGATCGTACATAATTCATTTTGTATATATTATGCTTGTATTTTCGCTCTTCCCTCGCACTAAAAAGAACCAGAATAAACATGTCTGCGTTTCTCCTATGTAACATTGTCTGTTTCTCGAACATGTAATTTCCTGTTGCCTTGAGGTTTTGTATATAAAGGAGAGTGTTCTATAATAAATTAACTCAGTTGCTTTCACACTGCCTTTGAGTTCACAACCTTCTCTCGGCCCGTCACAATGTACATATATACACATACATACGTACATACTAGTGAACACGACCAGTCACAATTGACGGCTAAATATTTAAAGATATATGCTGACACGCACACAGGTCAACATGTCAAAAGGTATGACTATTATCCCCACCCCCAACCCGAGGGACGGAGAGAGAGACCAACTAGTTATACGCCTGGCAATACCGCTAAGCGTGAACGATAAGATATATAGTCAGATACTTGCTCTTCATTATATACGGGAAATATATATACTGCATGCATATATATATATATATATATATATATATATATATATATGTGTGTGTGTGTGTGTGTGTGTGTGTGTGTGTGTGTGCGCGCGCGCGCGTGGGTATGTTCTCTGAGAGTATACTCATTCACTCAAAGCTATAACTGTATTTATTTTCTCTACGTGTGTGTGCATATTGGTGCCCTCAAGCACACCAATTAACAAAATATAATCACGGATCTCACCATGCTAAATGCGTAAGGCATAAACTATGAAATATGATCAAACCAAACTTCACTACAATAACAGATACAGAAATTAATATCTTCTAAAATTGATATCTGTTAAAATGTTCTTCACTGGAGCCATATAAACGGCATGTGAAATGAAGGGTAACCCATACAGTAATCATCGGTTGTAAAATATTCAATCCATATATGAAATGTTGTTCGTTGGTCCCTACATCAAAAGATATATTTTTCTTTTTTAAAATTAGAAATGGATAGTTTAAAAAACTAGAGACACTTAATTAGAAAATGGATTTTCGCTATAATAATCTTATGAAAAAAATCGTTCTATTTCGTTATGCGTAACTATTAAAAGAAAAGATATAACTATACATGTACTGCACATGTATCTATAAGTGCAGCATGATTAAAACAAAATTAATACCCATCTTTCATATATATATATATATATATATATATATATATATATATATATATATATATATCTTTCTGAGTAGGGACCCCTTCACGTGACGAAAGGGTTCATGTATCGTCATGATTAGCAAGGCTGTACTAGTCAACGACATCCATACTAGGATGGTTTGCTGTGATTTATCATACAAAAGTCTCCCACCATCACCATTCCGCACTTGCCAGCGTGATAATAAAAACTGGTCAAACCCCAGCGCAGTGGACTACAAACAGGTTAATGTTGTTATATATATATATATACAGTATATATATATATATATATATATATATATATATATATATATATATATATAATAATAATAATAATAACCCTGCCCTCTGTCAAAACCAATTCTCAAAGCGAGTTTCAGAAGCACAATCACTAGATCTGCATTCGAGTTGTTTTTGGTAGCAAAACCTTCAAGTCGCGAAAAATTCTGGACGAAATCTCTAGATAACTTACGATTGATCTCTGCTCTGATCCCGATCTAGAAACAAAAGGTTTTCTTTCATGGCAAAAGAGAAGGGAGATAAGAGATAAAAATAAAAATATGCAGAAAATGTAAGTGAACATGATCAATACTGTCCAGTTACTTCTAATTTTAATTACTTTGCATGTAGAATACTGGAATCATGGAATATATTATTATTATTAATATTATTATTATTATTATTATCATTAAATTATTTATTATTATTATTATTATTATTATTATTATTTTTATTATTATTATTATTATCATTATTATTATTATCATTATAAGCTAAGCTAAAAACCTAGTTGGAAAAGGAAGATGCTCAAGGGCTCCAACAGGGTGCAAGGAAACAAGGAAATAAATAAACTACAAGAGAAGTAATAAGCAATAAAAAAATATTATAAGAATAGTAACACCATAATTAGTTGTTCCATAATGTATAAACGATAGAAATAATAATAAAAACAAGTGGAAGAGAAATTAGTTAAAATAGTGTGTCAGAGTGTACCCTTAACTAAGAGAACTCTAATCCAAGACAGTGGAATACAACTAAAGTCTCTATTTGACAAGCAATAAGGCTAAAATGTTTGCCACACGATAGGATTTGATTGAAGAGTTCCTATTTGAGAAGTACCATTACTTGAAAGTTAAATTTCAAATTATGCATTAATTTTGTAATTACCACAATGAATACTTACAGGGAATTTACATGATATAACTCTATATTCCATTAAGCTTTCTTACAAACACAACTTGATGCTACAATAACTATCAATGATCTTGCATCTTGTCAAAAGAATATCTAAATTTCCTTAGGTAACTCGAATTGACATTGATAATGTAAAACAAAATTAAATTCAGTTATATTATTAATATAATCAGTAGTATTATTATCACCACATATTGTTTACGCTTAACTCATACCATTAAAGGAAAACTTTGGTTTTAAAGTATATTCTTTAATATAAAGTTAACGACTTACAATTTTAATAACTGATTCGAAGATCATCATCATCTTTATTTTTTCCTTGTCAACCTTTTTGTCATCTGACTCAGATTTTTAATCAAATTTCTACCATACATTTCCCTTGTCCCTTGTCAATAATTATTAATATACCCCAAAGCAAAGTACAATTATTACTTTTGCCAATAATAAAGTACATTCGATCCTTACTAAAATTGACCTTTTACCTCAACCACTATAATTGCAATACAATCAAGTAATTGTATTTTTCCATACTTCATCTTCAAAATTTCCATCATTGTGTCACCTCCACTTATTAAAACATTCATTATTAAAGTTGCATTATAATTAACCCTTCTTAACCTTGAATCTCCCAACTCTGGCTCATTTAAATCTTCCCACGCTCGATCGACATTCAAAATATTTCATATATGTTTTATGTTTATGATACATATAAAACACACACACACACACACACACACACACACACACACATATTTATATATATATATATATATATATATATATATATATATATATATATATATATGTATATATATATATATATATATATATGCACACACATACATGTATATATATATATATATATATAAATATATATATATATATATATATATATATATATATACACACACATATGTATGTATGTATGTATGTATATATATATATATATATATATATATATATATATATATATTGAATTTATATACACTCACCAAAATATTAACGCAAGACTGAAGTAGCTAAAAGGATCCATTATCTTGAAGAGGTAACTGTCACCCAGATCAAGTAGATTTTCGATAGCATCCATATTCTCCCCAACGGGGGGGGGGGGGGGAGGGGGGTCGCTAGAGGGCTTTCAACAAAGAAAATTCAATACTCTCGTGTTAAGGACTTTTCACTTTAGTCTACTTGTTTGAGAAGAGGGACTTTATGCTAGGGGACGTGTTCGGGAAAGGTACATTAAATATATATGTAAAATTATTGATTCACATTATATGTATATATATATATATATATATATATATATATATATATATATATATATATATATATATATATATATATATATATATGAATGCTTTTATACATATAGGGGCAAAAACAGTCGAGTTAAACATGAATCACATTTACATTACTTTATAGGCTGTTTCCAGGTCCTTTCATACAAGGAAACCCTATGCACTGGAAGACATAACAAGATCTGTTTGTCGTATAGATTCTTAGTTATTTAAAGTACCACACAGCGTAGTCCATATAAATTGTCAAATCGACATTATCCGAGCACTTAGAAAACAAGGAACTCTTCAGTCTTTCGCATGTCTAGTGAGAGCTTGCATAGTCTTGGGGTCACATATTTGAAAGCACTAGAACCTACAGTAGACATACATCTTGGTTCCAATAATCTAAAACCATCTGTAACTATTCTCGTGTCGACACGATTTGTTGGCAGCACGATGTGTAACAATTCTCTTATATATTTTGGATATCCGGTTCTGATAACTTGATGGGTT
>NC_090763.1:15324891-15327391 GCF_036898095.1 Palaemon carinicauda
CACAAGTCATTCTACAAAAAAAACCGTCTCTAAACTTCGCTAGTTGTTTCAAATGAAAAGGTTACAAAACATTCCAAGATAGAATTCACAACTTTCTTAAGAGAACCAACCACGGAGTCTATTGTTAGAGAAGCGGTATTAACTCTTGGTCAGGGTTTAAACTTTTAAGGTAATTACCTTAGTTTGAGGTAATTTGCGTGGTTTCACAGTAATTACCTTAGTTTGAGGTAACTTGGGTAGTTTCAAGGTAATATTTAAGGTAAATGATTATGTTTAAGGTCATTTCAGTTTTACTAACATCAAAGTTTAGGAAATTGGAAAAGTTTTAAGGTAATCTAAGGGTAAAAAAACAGCAGTATCCAAATTAATGGCCACATTATTATTATTATTATTATTATTATTATTATTATTATTATTATAGTAGTAGTAGTAGTAGTAGTAGTAGTAGTAGTAGTAGCCAAGCTACAAACCTAATTGTTAAAGCAAGATGCTATAAGAGCTCCAACAGGGAAAAATGGTCCAGTGAGGAATGGATGTAAGGAAATAAATAAACGATGAGAAAAAAATATCAATAAATTATTCCAAAAAGAGTAACAACATCAAAACATATGTCATAAATAAACTATAAAAAGACATTTGCTGCAAGTTCGAACTTTTGAAGTTTAAACCTCCCTCTTATTGAGACACCAGGAGTGAATTGGAAATTGTGAAGGGAAACTCAACTTAATCAGGACAAAGGCCTGTTTGTTAGAGGCAACCCGAGTGAAGTCCTGCGTACTCCTCATCGATTGAGCAGCACAGCTGGATCGCATCCTTTTGGACCTTGGGATATTGGTACTGGTTTTATTAAAGAGGAAGTAGCCAGCAGGGTGAGGAAGGCTCAGAAGAGCTCTTATTACTCTCAGTTAGTGTTCTCTTGCTTGAGGGTACGCTTGGGCACGCTGTTGTCTCTTGTTTCTCTTCTTGTTTTGTTTAGTTTTTATAGTTTAAATATGAAATATTTATTTTAATGTTGTTACTGTTCTTAAAATATTCCATTTTAATTGTTTATTACTTCTCTTATTTCCTTGTTTCCTTTCCTTACTGGGCTATTTTCCTCGTTGGAGCCCCTGGGCTTAAGACATCCAGCTTTTCCAGCTAGGGTTGTAACTTTAGCAAGTAATAATAATAATAATAATAATAATAATAATAATAATAATTAGACACTCTAGTCTACAAATTAGAAAGCCTATTGAAGATAAATAGTGAAAATATTAATTTTCGTAATAAATAATTGTAAAAAAGTTATGATTTATTTCATCACCAAATGTATGATAATCGTACATTTCTCCACCTTTATACATAATTCATCATACTCTTTGCTCTATCTAGTCAACCTAATGATTTGATTGATAACGTTAGTGTTGTCATGTCGCATTATTATTATTATTATTATTATTATTATTATTATTATTATTATTATTATTATTATCATTATTACTTGCTAAGCTACTACCCCAGTTGGAAAAGCAAGATACTATAAGCCCAAGGACCACAACAGGGAAAATAGCCCAGTAAGGAAAAGACACAAGGAAAAATAAAACATTTTAAGAACAGTAACACCATTAAAAATATACATTTCCTATATAAACTATAAAAACTTTAACACAAGAGAAAGAGAAATTAGATAAAATAGTGTGCCCAAGTGTACCTTCAAGCAATGACTTTCTTTTAACGAGCCAATAATAAAGTTTTAACACAACGTTTTTATCTAAGAAGAACTCACATTCTATAGAATGTCAGATCTAAAAAATCTCACATTCTATAGAATAGCAGTTCTACAAAAAAAAAAATAAAAAAAAAATAAACAAAATGAACTTTCTTCACATTTCATCTTTTATTTTGCATAGAAAGTTAGAATATTATCGGAATGACCTGAAGAAGAACACGAAAAAGAAAGAAGAATAAACTACTACTACTAATACTACTACTACTACTACTACTATTACGAAGATGAAGAAGATGAAGAAGGGTATTATGGTGTTATTTTTACTACTACTACTACTACTACTACGAAGAAGAAGAAGAAGAAGAAGAAGAAGAATAAGAAGGGTATCATAGTCTTATTTTTACTACTACTACTACTACTACTACTACAAACAAAAGAGGGAGTAGAAGAAGACCATTATTTCCTCGTTATAATAAAATTGAAAATTAAGAAATTATGAAGCCCTTGGTAATGACAAATGTAGAGAGAGAGAGAGAGAGAGAGAGAGAGAGAGAGAGAGGGGGGTCTTTGCTAAAGACTTCCATCGCAAACCAAATCTGAACCAAAAAACAAAATGGGCTTCAGCGAAATATATTTCTATAATGCTGATAAAAGATATTCCCAGACACCCTGCAATTCCATTTTCGACCCAACATATGCAGATTCCCCTTTTGCATATTCATGGCCGAGATAAAGTCATTATTAAAGATCAAAGTTCTCGGAAGAAAATTGGAAGGCTCGAGGAGACAGACA
>NC_090763.1:15334891-15336451 GCF_036898095.1 Palaemon carinicauda
CCACAGACTCTGTACCATGGCCTTCCAATGGATCAGAATTATCTTGCTTGAGGGTACATTCGGGCATGTTGTTCTATCTTATTTCTCTTCCTCTTGTCTTTTCAAGATTTTTTCATAGTTTATATATGAAGGTTCTAATTCAATGTTGTTACTTTCTTAAAATATTCGCTAATTACTTCACTTATAGTTTATTTATATGTTTCCTTTCCTCATTGGGTTTTTTTCCCTGGTGCAACCCTTTGGGCTTATAGGATCTTGCTTTCCCACTAGGGTTATAGCTTAACTTGCACTAACAATAATAATAATATAATAATAATAATCAGTAAATGTCAATACGATATGCATGGATTGTGCATACTTAACCCATATCATATAGATCTGTATTGCAAAAATTTAGATATATACGTACGTCTGTATACATATACACTAATTTATATATATATATATATATATATATATATATATATATATATATATATATATACATATATATATATACTTTACCCCATATCATATAGTTCTGTATTGCAAAAATTTAGATATGTACGTACGTCTGTATACATACATACACTAATTTATATATATATAATTATATATATATATATATGTATATATCATACATATACATAGGTATATATAGGTGTATAATGTATACATATACATGTACAAGTATACTGTATATACAACAACAAATGTAGTAGTTCCCAGTCCTCTGTAGGACAAAAGCCTCACACATTCCCTTACTCATGTGTGGGGTTTGGCCAGTTTTCATCATCACGCTGGGCGACTGCGGATTGGTGATGGTGGTGTCTGATCGCTCACCGTAAACCAACCTAGTATGGGTGGGCCTGACTTATCATAACTTTGATGATCATGGCGATGTAAGGTATCCTCACTCAGTAAGGAGTGTGTGTATATATATATATATATATATATATATATATATATATATATATATATATATATATATATATATATATATGTATATGTGTGTGTGTGTGTGTGTGTGTGTGTATACAAAGGCAACACTTGAGTAATAAGCTAAATTCACGGAAGCTTCATTTGGAAGAAAATATTTCATCCTTTTCTTCTCATTTCATAATTCATAATCAATCAACAGATACCAAGTTTGCTTGTATAGAAGAAAAAATCTTTTTCATATAGAGAACATTTCAATGTTGAATATTGAAATGTACAAAAATATAAATGCTAAAATGTAAAAGATAATTAATATATAAATAGAATAAAAATTTCGTTTCAATGACATGAAGTTTTTAACAATAAACTTCATGATAATAATGAAGTTTTAATTTATAATTATTTTTTCTAGTTTTGTTTTATTTTTTTTTATTTCCCATATTATTTAAGGCTGTTTAAACGTAGATATTTATTTTTCTGTGATTGTCTTAACAACAACAACAACAATAATAATAATAATAATAATAATAATAATAATAATAATGAGTTTAAAATCTTTTATTCAATCAATTAACATGAAAATTAATTAAAAAAATCATATCAAAATCTCATGTATTAACAGACATAACCAATAAGAATGAT
>NC_090763.1:15336951-15339451 GCF_036898095.1 Palaemon carinicauda
GCACTTGTTGTTGTTGTTACCTGCAGCTATGTAAGTCTGACATCTCAAAACGGGAGAAAATTGGATGAAAATTGGCTGTCATCGATTCATATTTCCTTGTATGTAAAGTTTCCGAACTAAAAATTATATATATATATATATATATATATATATATATATATATATATATATATATATATATATATATATATTTGTATGTCAAACTGGGTTACGACGAAAGTCCTCATTCTCATTGCATATCGGTTAGTGTTGAGAAAATCATCAATCTATTTCTTCAATGAAAAATAATCAGGAAGATATAATAATAATAATAATAATAATAATAATAATAATAATAATAACAATAATAATAATGAATTCTAAATACAAAGCGTAAACTTAGTTGCTATATAGTAACAACGGATTAAACATACCGAAAAAAACATACATGACTTTGCATTATAAAAAAGAATACAAAATAAACAATCCAGGGTTTTAAAAAACCAGCGAACATTTATATAGACTATATAATAGATACATTAAAGTTTTGACATTGGACAATGCTGTGGTTACCACTACTCAATTCACGTACAAATTTATTAACAGTTTGTATGATTTCAGAATTTTAAAATTAAATTTCAAATTATTTCAATACGTTGAAAGGCATTTGAATTTATAAATAACTAATACCAAATTATGAAAACATGCAAAACAAATTTGTATGCTCCAAAACATTTACGATGAAACTGTAATGAAAAGCAAAAACATCATTTCAAAAAGTGAACAACTGATGCAACTCAAATATGCAACATGTAAACCAAACTGAAACGATTTATGAAATACATTTCCGGGGATTACATGCTTGCAAACACCCAATACCCTGTTTCGATGAAATACAACATACACCGTGGCAAATAGGATGTGAAATTTTTGGCTTAAAAAAAAAATAAATAAATAAAAAGTTTGAGTTTTCCTCATTCCCCAAATGGTAATCCAGTGTACCTCCTTATTACCCCCATCTACTTTCACATTCTACAGCATTATCATAATCACTTTTCCATTACCTTGCAAAAGAATCTACTTAGTCGCTACAGGCATCTGTAGTGCGTTGGATATGACAGTGAATTTTTGTTTTTTGTATTTCCATTATTATCCATTTGTTTCTACGTTATATCTGCTCATATTTTCCTTCTACAACTTTATAATGTACTAAGTAGGAGGCTAGTACAGTGGTAACCTGTTCGCCTAGGATTCAAATGGCAGCAGATCGATCCCAGTCGGGATCATGAGTTTAATCCGCTTACTGGGGAGTCCACTGCTCTGGTTGGGCACCACAGTTAAGGGGTTAGGCTTGTCCTGCTGACGTTCTCGTGAGCAACTATTCCGATGGAACTGGAACTGAAACCAGACACCTTTAAGTACGTGTCAGTTCTGAAGACGAAGGCTGTACCTTAGATTCCTCTATATATATCCTTTCGAACTGAAGAAAAAAAAAATACTTATTTTTCGGTTCACCAAATCTGATGAAAATCTATGGAGAGAGAAAATTGACGGGATCGAATTCTCTAAAATGTAACCCTATTATTATTATTATTATTATTATTACTAGCCAAGCTACAACCCTAGTTGGAAAAGCAAGACACTATAAGCCCAAGGGCTCCAATAGGGTAAAATAGCCCAGTGAGGAAAGGAAATAAGGAAATAAATAAATGATGAGAATAAATTAACAATAAATCATTCTAAAAAATGTAACAACATCAAAACAGATATGTCCTATATAAACTATTAACAACGTCAAAAACAGATATGTCATATATAAACTATAAAAAGACTCATGTCAGCCTGGTCAACATAAAAACGAATCTCAATCTACTTCACTACTCAAAATCTTTCTGCACAGGGTGGCAAGATGTTTTGTCACTCAAGGAGTCAATCGGCGTCAATGACCTTAGATGTCAGGATGCCAGAAAACCTCAAATCAATCAATCATGGAGCCACAACTACAAAACGATTAGATACGATTTCCATTTTCATATTTATAAAAAATGCTGAATATTTGGAATATTAGGTGGACAGCCCAAAAGATGAAATAATCAAAGGATAATCCTTAGTACAGCTAATATAGAGACTTCTAGTTTTCTTAAAAAAGCAGGAGCTGGAAATATTAAAGAAAGGAAAATGGGAATACTCTAGAAGTTTGGATTTACAATAGTCCACGATTCTATTTTAGAAGAAAACGGGTGATCTCTAGTTTTCTTCTAGACCTTTTATGGTATACAATAAGAGATATTTTATAATCAAACTGATCTAGATTTTTTCGCCACCCTTACTCTTCCCTTGTTTAAACCGACTATCATTTTGTATTTATCGTATTTTATTAAGTTTTCCAATGGTTCAACTTTCGAAAACTAATACGACTATGTTAACATAGTCGTATTAGTTTTAGGTATAAAAAGAGAGGGAAACAATGCAAGTTGGAAATAATTGACCATCCTCAGGGTTTAGAATTATGTTAAAAAGG
>NC_090763.1:15354451-15361951 GCF_036898095.1 Palaemon carinicauda
ATTAAAATATCGGTAACACTGTTATTAATCCACGGATAAACTTCACGTTGACTTGTGAAGCAACGATATCTTTACCATTATCTTTATTCCTGATCAAGATGCAACCCTAGGTATAAAAACAATGATAAACAGGAAAAGAAACTAGTAAAGCAATCAGGGCGCAGACCTCCGCCACGGAAGCCTATTCATCGAAACCTGCTTGCCTTTCCCAGAACCAATTTAGATCGTAGGCGTATTTGAAGTCTTCGTGACAACCATGGGCGACCTTGGGGTTAAGGCTACGGTTAATTCGATCGACCTTTTACTCGACCTTTACCTTGACCTTTGACCTAGGACTTTCAAAATTGAATCACTTCCACGTCTCAACATAACAATTAATCCCTGAAAGTTTTACTACTCTAGGAGTAATATTCTAGCCAGGAAGTTGTTCACATACAAAGAGACAAACTCGGGTGAAAACATAACCTCCTCCCAACTTCGTTGGCGGAGGTGATAAAAGAGCAAAAATAAGACAAGAGGTTCATCAAAAAATAAAATAAAAGAATGTTTAAACTTCTAACTGTATCAACTTTTTGACTGCATAACTGCGAAGATCATATCATGGTTTGACCACAAGTAGAAGGCAGGTATTGATACTCCCGAAGGAAAAGGAAACAATGTCCGACTTACTACACATTTAGTAGATTATTATCATTATTATTAATTGTTAAGCTACAAACCCTAATTGGAAAAAGCAGGATGCTATAAGCCCAGGGGCCCTTACAGGGAAAATAGCCCAGTGATGAAAGGAAAACAAGGAAAAAATAAAATATTTTAAGAACAGTAAAAAACATTAAAATGAATATTTTCATATATAAAACTTTAAATAATTTAACAAAACAAGAGGATGAGAAATTAGATAGAATAGTGTGGCCCCAGTGTACCCTCAAGCAAGAGAACTCTAACCCAAGACAGTGGAAGACCATGGTACAGAGGGCTATGGGCACTACCCAAGACTAGAGAACAATGGTTTTGATTTTGGATTGTCCTTCTCCTAGAAGAGTTGCTTACCATAGCTAGAGTTTAAAGGATGGCTACATCAAGTACTAAGTCCTGGATGCCAATATTCTGGTTAGATTCCGAATTCAAAGGATGGCTATAAAATGCAGGTGTTTCATACACGCTCATGCACTGTAAACGCTATTGCTTTTTTTCTTCTCTCGCTTTTCCTCCTGCACTGATAACAGAAAAACCTGTTTAAGCTTGCCATCGCATGTTTCATAGGGTTTTGAATTTTTTGTGCCATTGTTACCCTCAACAGTTTGTATGTAAGCTCGTTTTTCACGTTGAATTAAAGGCACTTACATTCACAATACTTACTAACATTAACAATGATAATTAGTATTATATTCACTCAGTGAATGTATACTGTACATGGTGTGTAATGTCTAAAGACGCTTCGAAAATGGATAAACTATTATCTGTTATCTGTTACTGTAAGTTTACCTACACAGTGAAAAACGACGGTGTATTCATCGCTTTTTCATTTCATTCAGTTTTCAAACTCACTAAACACCCACAGAGACCGTATATTACCTTAGGCAACAAAACCCTTGTTGTAAACAAGAGCACTTTTCATCTGTGCCAAAGAAAACAATATCGTAAGTAACCCGAAACGAGATACGTGAAATAGAAATTATACTTTATCCATCACTCACACAAATATACTCGCACAAAAGCTGTTACGTGATTGTATTTACCATTAAATAAATAAACGAAATGCGATAGGGCCATGACTTTACCAATGAACACAAAAAGAAAAAAAAATCACTGCGAGAGAGCATCCATTAGCAAAATACATATACAAACTAGAAAATCACTCTGAGAGTGCAGACCTCCGCTACGGCAGCTTATTTCTCGAAACCAGCTTGCCTTTCCCAGAATCAATTTCGGTCGACCTTTTTGCTCAACTTTGACATTGACCTTTGACCTAGGACTTTCAAAAACTGAATAACTTCCACGTCTCAACATAAACAATTAATCCCTGAGAGTTTTCACTTCTCTGAGTAAAATTGTGGGCCAGGGAGTTGTTCACAAACAAACACACAAAACGAACAAAACAGGGGAGAAAATATATACAGTATTGTTAAGAGATAGTCCTGAATATATACCGACGGTTGCAATACCAACGTGTGAATGAAAATTTAAAAGAGAGGTCCAAAATCACTGACTACACATGACTTGCCCCTCACTGCACAGTCTATAGTACGTTTAGAACACTTACAGCAGGATGAAAATCATTGGCTACACCAGCACTGAGAATTACAAAAATCTAATCAATGTTTTATGAAGCTGTTGGTGTTGTGTTGGCCGATGTGGTAATGTCTATGACTGGTGAACGCCAAGATTGGGGTTCGACTACCGCTCAAACTCGTTAATTTACTTTTGGTCGCGGCAACCTCACCATCCTTGTGAGCTATGGATAAGGGGGGGGGGGGGTTGGGGGGAGCCTATAGGTCTATCAGCTGAGGCATCAGTAGCCATCGCCTGGCCTTCCTTGGTCATAGCTTGGGTGGAGAAGGACCTTAGGCGCTAATCATATGTATATATGGTCACTCCTCTAGGGGCATTGTCCTGCTTGGTAGGGCAATGTCACTGTCCCTTGCCTATACCATTCATGAGCGGCCCTTTAAAAACTCTCAGACGTTACACTAATCGACTCCTAACAGTTTTCAGTAAAACAAGTAATCAACATTCTGAGATAAACTTGCGATAGACAGACAGACAGACACACAAAGGGACGAGGGTGAATTAATAAATTCCGTCCAACTTACTCGTCGTTTAGTGGCCAGAATATTACTAAGCAAAATTAATACTGTAATTCTCTTGAGAAATTAAATATTAACATAACGACCTGAATTCTAAGATGATTTCGTTCTCAGAGAAATGATAAGTCATAAGTGTCTACTTTGCTATCTGTATTTCCAACAAGAGGGAGGAGCTTCTATATATCAAAATTCGGGGGGGGGGGGGGGGGTTTAAGCAGTTAGGATTTCATTCAGTATTTTAATTTTTGCTTGTTTTCATTGTACACACACACACACACACACATATATCACATCATCATCATCTACCCCTATTAACGGAAAAAGTCATCGGTTAGATTCCATCAGTTCGTCTCTATCTTGAGCTTTTTAAATCAATACTTCTCCATTCATCATCATCTACTTCGCGCTTCATATTCCTACGCCCTGTAGGGTCTGGGGTCTTCCAAATCTTCCAGTGCCTTGTGGAGACCAGTTGAAAGTTTGGTGAACTAATCTCTCTCGGGGAGTGCGAAGAGCATGGACCAAACCATCTCCATTAACCTGGGTGTGTTTAATGATTAATAATGTATATACTACATATTATTAAAATTAATAACGGGTTGTTGTGGCCTGATTGGGTAACGTCTCTGCCTGGTGTTTGCCAGACGGAGGTTCGAGTTCCGCTCAAACTTGTTAGTGCCTTTAGTGTCTGCAACCTTACCATCCTTGTGAGCTAAAGTTGGGAGGTTTTGGGGGAGCCTATAGATCTAACTGTTGAGTCATCAGCACCCATTGCCTGGCCCTTCCTGGTCCTAGCTTGGGTGGAGAGGGGGCTTCGGTGCTGATCATAGGGCATTGTCCCTGCTTGCTAGAGCAACGTCCACTGTCCCCTTGCCTCTGCCATTCATGAGCGACCTTTAAACCTTTAAACAGTCATCTAATAACTAAGAGAAAAAATCACTAATTTTCAATAAACATACTTACGGTATGTCCATTTTTTTTTTTATTCAGGAATACAAAACAATCTTTGAGGCGATGTAAGTCATTCTTTTTTTTCCGGAATAGAATACAAAATTAATATATTCATAAAACTCATTAGCAAACTTCGTCCTCCCTTCCCTCAGCATCCAGAATCTGGCACACACGACTTGGGAATCATCTCCCAGCGGACAGCATCCGGGACACTTCTATACAAGGCAGCTAACGTTAGGCTTAACATATATCCTAACTGTTTTACCTATGCATAGTGGAGGTAATAACTTTTGTAGTTTGTAGAAGAGGATTGTAAGATTAAGAGTAGGGGTAAAGAAACCAGTAAATTTAAAATTTACATAGAACAATATTGTTTTAGTCCCAAAATAGATAAAAAACAGTTATCCATTATACGTATTATTATCCATTTGAAAATTATTATGAAGCTTATGTATTATACTTTACGTAATAATTTGATTTTCTTTCAAATTATGAAGGCAGGGCTTTGAATGCTCCACAAAACAGACATCACCTGCAATTACATCTTATCAGTGCACCATAACTATCCTGTGCCATTAACAATAACTTAAGACTTTCATGCAGAAATTACAGCTAAACTGCAAGCCATTCTTCAATGAGAAAAAAAAAAGTGGAATTACACAAACACCCAGCAATTATGCAGAACAACTTCTACCGACTTCAAATTAAAAAGTCACATCTAAGAGCTATTATGAGATCAAATAATGACCTAGATCAAGTTTCCTAAAACGTCGAGAAAAGCAATTATTCCTTCGATCACATTCCTCAGTTGGGTCGCAACTTTGGAAGCAGCAATCTCTGCCTGAGGTTTACTATACTGTTTTTTTATAGGTAGTAGGTTGGCTAGCGCACCAGCCGTCCGTTGAGATACTACCACTTGAGAGTTATGGGGGTCCTTTGACTGGCCAGACAGTACTACATTGCACCCTTGTCTCTGGTTACGGTTCATTTTTTCCTTTGCCTACACATACACCGGATAGTCTGGCCTATTCCTTACACATTCTCCTCTGTCCTCATACACCTGACAGCACTGACATTACCAAACAATTCCTCTTCATCCAAGGGGGTTAACTACAGCACTATAATTGTTCAGTGGCCCCTTTCCTCTTTTTTAAGGGTAAAAGAGACTCTTTAGCTATGGTCAGCAGCTCTTCTAGGAGAACATCCCAAAATCAAACCATCATTCTCTAGTCTCTGTACCATGATCTTCCACTGTCTTGGGTTTAAGAGTTCTCTTGCTTGAGGGTACACTTAGGCACGCTGTTCTGTATTGTTTCTCTTCCTCTTGTTTTTGTTAAAGTTTTCATAGGGTATAGAGGAAATGTTTATTTCAATGTTGTTACTCTTCTTAAATTTTTATTTTTCCTTGTTTCCTTTCCTCACTGGGCTATTTTTCCCTGTTGGAGCCCCCTGGGCTTATAGCATCCTGCTTTTTCCAACTTGGGTTGTAGTTTAGCAAGTAGTAGTAGTAGTAATAATAATAATAATAATAATAATAATAATAATAATAATAATAATATAACTTACAGATTGTCAAGGAGGTTTAGTTTGTCTATAATATTTATTACGGGTCACCCTTCGAGCACTGACCGGATCCAATGACCTGGTTATAACAAATACTAATTTCTATAATCAAAGTCTTATGTGTCTAAATGATTAATTTTCATGTTTGAATGATTATCATCATTAAATATCTACCTCACTTGGGATCGAACCCGGGCACTTTCAAATAAAAACCTAGGAAACATCCAATTAGAAACGAGATTGAGAGTTTATTATTATTATTATTATTATTATTATTATTATTATTATTATTATTATCATTATTATTATTATTATTATTATTATCATTATTATTATTATCATTATTATAATTATGATTATAATAATTATCATTATCATTATTTTTATTATCATTATTATTATTATTAATATAATTACTATTATTATTAGAATCATTATCATAATTATTATTATAATTATAGTTATAATTATTATTATTATTATTATTATTATTATTATTATATCTCCACAGATTTCTCAATATCTGACTTACATTGCTCAGACCCAAAAAATGTGTTTCAAAAAAAAGACGAGAAAACCAGAGCACGATAAGTTGGAGAAAATTGGACAGTTTAGTGGGAAGAGACTAAACGAAACGGTTGTAAAGTTAAATATATAAACCCCTACCACTGCGTACCTATGGCATACTGTGAACAACCTTTACGTCCACAGTGCATGGAATAGCAAAGTATACCATACACAGCCGTCTGTTCGTCTTACCTAAAAAAATGAGGACCAATATCCTATGCTTTTTTTTATTCTAAAAAATATATAGCCCTCTCTTTCATTCTAAATAATAGCAGGGGGTCACTTGCCTAAAAAAGGAGGACCTGTATCTCAAGCTTTTTTTTTATTAAAAAAAAATATATATCCTCTTTTTTCATTCTAAAAAAAATGGCAGGAGTCACTTGCCTTACAAAGATAGGAACTGCGCATCACAAGGAACTGAACTTAGATAATGAATCCTCTATGGAAAGCGAAAATGAGAGAGAGAGAGAGAGAGAGAGAGAGAGGAGAGAGGAGAGAGAGAGAGAGAGATGACTGGCGAAATCTAACCGAGGCCCTGTGCGTCAATAGGCGTAGGAGGAGATGATGATGATGATGATGATAATGATGATAATGATGATGATGATTAACTATATGATCCGTATAAGGGATAATAGATTTTCCTAAAAACTACAGTACAAATCAACTGTGTACCTATGACATTAACAAACTTGCATGTTATAAAAAATGTGGTATCATATCAACCAATTAGTAAATTTAGGTATATCGTTGTAAATTCATGATTATCGGTTATAATAAAGGAAATCCGTTACTATTGGATTTCTCTGTAGAAATTATCTTATAATCTTTTTTTAATAATAATAATAATAGTAGTAGTAGTAGTAGTAGTAGTAGTAGTAGTAGTAGTAGTAGTAGTAGTAGTAGTAGTAGTAGTAGTAGTAGTAGTAGTAGTCAGAAATAATAATAATAATAATAATAATAATAATAATAATAATAATAAAACAATAATAATAGTACGGTTAAATAATTTTAATCACAATAATAATAATTTCTATATCAATAATTTTAAAAATTATAATTTCCATAATTTCAAAAATATTAACTAATAAAATAATTTTACTATGAATAATAATTTCAATATTATTATAATAATAATAATCGTCATCATAATAATAATAATAATAATAATAATAATAATAATAATAATAATAATAATAATAATAATAATAATAAATATTTTCACGATGAAAGGCCTTCATGATAAATGCATATTTTCACCTTGCATTTGTTACTTGCCTCAACCTCCCACCTGGGAGCGGTAAACCACAGTTTATCATCTTGAAGGCAAAATCTCCCGAAATGGGGTTCTGGAGAGGATATCAATAATATTCAATATCCTTCGAAAGGATCAATTTACGAGGCTTATGGTTCTCTCAAATCCTACACTCGCTTTTCGAGGATCTCTTCCTAGCGAGGAAAAACAAATGCAAGGTGAAAATATCTATTATTATTATTATTATTATTATTATTATTATTATTATTATTATTATTATTATCATTATTATTATTATTATTACAATATCGAAATTATTATTACTAGTAAAATTATTTTATTAGTTATTCTTCTTAGAAT
>NC_090763.1:15374451-15381951 GCF_036898095.1 Palaemon carinicauda
CTCTCTGAATGTTGCTTTGATTTAAACATATTTTTTTACGATTTTTTTTCTATCAATCTAATAATTATTTACATAACCAATACCATAGAGAGAGAGAGAGAGAGAGAGAGAGAGAGGAGAGAGAGAGAGAGAGAGAGAGAGAGAGATGAGCAAACCAGTGAATAAAGCAGTCAGTCATCTGATAGGTAACAACCGATTGAATTGTTCCATATCTACAACAATAAATATTATAATTAGATAAGATAGATAGATAGATAGAGTGCTTGATATAAAAAAAAATCAGACAAAATAAGTTGCAACTTAAGCTACCTTCTCAGAAAGAGAGCATGAAGGGAAGGGAAAGAACGGAGAGGGATGGATGGCGTGGAGGTGGAGAGAGATAGCTTGAAGCAGGGGGAGAGCAGGTGAGGGATGAAAGGAGAGGGAGGGAGGGGGGTGGAGGTAGAGGTTCTGTATATTATTGTTCGGTTTTGTGACTGGATGATTGAGATTTTGGCCCTTTGGCATAGGGGCAAGTGTCTTTATAATTAATAATTAACGATTCATTATACCCCTATAAATTTCCTCACTGGGTGTAATACCCTATAGCAACATCTCGTATTGATACGACTGTTCGTTACAGAATAATTGCAAAAAATCGCACTTGCACTGTCTATGAAACCCATAGTAGATATGTAGTTTTACTAATAATAATCTGTTTTTTCAAGCTTGCGGATCAGTGCGGATATTTGGAACAGACCAACCATTTGGCATTGGAGAGGGCGCATCAAGCAACCGACCCCTTAACGTAGATATAACAGTAAGAAAGAAGTAAGAATACTTCTTTTGACTTTGCCACTCATGACCGATCTTTAAACCTTCAAACAATCAGGAAACAGATATTGGAAACCTGACGTTAGAGTTTGACGACGTTCAGCGATTAATGTGAAACTCACACACAACACACAACCTTCATTTGTACCCATTGCCACTGAGAATCATCATCATCATTATTATTATCATTATTATCATTATTATTATCATTATTATTGCTATTATTATTATTAATTATTAATTATAAGGACTCCACCAAGGAAAAATAGCCTAATAGGGAAAGGATATATATATAAAAAAAAAGAGAAGTAACAAATAATATAAAATACTTCAAGAACAGTAACAACATTAACATAGATCTTTCTTATATAAACTATAAAAAGAGACTAATGTCAGCCTGTTCAAAAAAGAGCGAGATGTCAGTGGGTTACAAGACAAATTATGTTGAACAGAACGAATTATTGATGAAAGATTAATGGGAAAATAATAATAATCTAAACGTTTAAAGGCTTATCATGAATGGCAGACGCCTGGGGATAGTGACAATGCCCTAGCTAGCAGGACAATGCCCTAGAGACTGACCATTATTACTTGCTAAGCTACAACCTTAGTTGGAAAAGCAGGATGCTATAAGGCCAGGGGCCCCAACAAGGAAAACAGCATAGTGAGGAAAGGAAACTAGGAAAAATTACGATTATTATTATTACTTGCTAGGCTACAACCGTAATTAGAAAAGCAGGATGCTATAAGCCCAGGGGCCCCACCAGGGAAAAACAGCACAGTGAGGAAGAGAAACTAGGAAAAATAAAATGTTTAAGAAGAGTAACAACATTAAAATAAACATTTCTTATATAAACTATAAAAACTTTAACAAAACAAGACAGAGCAGCGTGCCCGAGTGTACCCTCAAGCAGCCGCCGCCCCCTCTCCACCCAAACTAGGACCTGGGAGAGCCAGACAATGGTTCTTAATGACATAGCAAGTAGACTTAGTGGCGGCGGATTTATTTTGGTCTCCTGGGTGGAGTGAAGCACAAACAAGCATTGCTCAAATGTGTGTGTGTATATATATACATATATATATGTATATATCATTATTATTATTATTCTTACTAGCCACGCTACAACCCTAGTTGGAAAAGCAAGATGCTATAAGCCCAAGGGCTCCAAAAGGGAAAAATAGCCCAGTGAGGAAAGGAAATAGGGAAATAAATAAATGATGAGAATAAATTAACAATAAATCCTTCTAAAAACAGTAACAACGTCAAAACAGATATGTCCTATATAAACTATTAACAACATCAATATATAAATATATATATATATATATATATATATATATATATATATATATATATATATACGCTGATGCAGAAACTACATGAATGCACCGCTGAAATATAATGCTTTGGTAAACCCCTAAAGTTAAGCACGGCTTTGTTTTGCTTTTACAAAGCAAAACTTTAAAACAAAAAGTTATTCCAGCGTTGGAGGGCTTAATTTAGTGCAGCCACAGGAATGAACTTTACTCAGTTTATTAAAAAATAAAAATTTCGTTATGAAAGAAATTAGATTAGAACAAAGAAACAAAATGCATAGTTTTGGAAGACCTCAAAAAAAAAAAAAAAAAAAAAAAAAAAAAAAAAAAAAACACATTAGAAAAACTCAAACTTAAATTCATCTTATATGATCTTAAACAAACAAAAACCTTTGGTTCTGGAGGACTTTAAATGATAAATATTTGTTTTGGAAAAAAAAAACATAAATAACATCCGATTTAAATTTATTTCTGAGAAATCAAAGAATAAAATGTATTAGTTTTGGAGGATTTCTGATGATTAAAAAAAAATTGTTTTAAGAAATCAGATTGAAAAAAAAAAAACTCATATTTAAAGCTATCTTAAAAAAAACACCCACATTAGTTTGGGAGGGCTTCTGATGATAACAACTTGTTTTGAAAGAAATATGATTAGATAAAAACATCCGAATTAAAACTATTTTTATGGAACAAAAGGCAAGGAGGTCCTTTGATGGAATCAAAGCAAAACTGTTTAAAAGAAAAGTTGAGAATTACAATGAATTCAAGTTCAAAGAAGCAGAAGGGTTTAGTATTAAAAGGAGAAAATGAATCATTTGTCTACAAAAATAGATGCTTTTAAAAGCATATTTATCAATTAATTCCAAGACGAAAAAATAAGACAAAAACTATTAATTGAATCAGTAGTTGTATCAGTAAAACTTCAAAAGTTCAAACTTGCAGCAAATATTCTTATGTTGAACAGGCAGACATGTCTCCTTATAGATTATATATGAAATATCTGTTTTAATGTTGTTAATGCTTTTAAAATATTTTATTTTAATTGTTCATTACTTCTTATATCTTATTCCCTTTATTTCCTTTCCTCACTGGGCTATTTTTCCTTGTTGGAGTCATTGGGCTTGTAGCATCTTGCTTTTCCAACTAGAGTTGTAGCTTGGCTAGTACACATACATACATATACCAAGGCACTTCCCCCAATTTTGGGGGGTAGCCGACATCAACAAATGAAACAAAAACAAAAAAGGGGACCTCTACTCTCTACGTTCCTCCCAGCCTTGGCTAATAATAATAATAATAATAATAATAATAATAATAATAATAATAATAATAATAATAATAATAATAATAATAATAATGATAATAATAACAAAATAATTATAATAATAAATAATAATAATAAATGCTTTTGACAGAAATAGCTTTTAATCAATAAAAAAAAATAACGCTAAAAATCATATTACTTTTGAAGTAAACTAGTAAATGTGTTAAGACCAATATAAAGGTTTTACTGGAAGGTCTTTATATAACTTCAAAGGAAATCACTCCATCAAACACTTGAATCGAAAACCAATTTTTTTGTGAGCAAAATAAGGTTACTAAAAAACAAAAATCATATATTTCATAGGTTATTAGTTCGCCAAAAGGAAACGACTGCAAATTCTCCAACAGATACAGAAATATCTTACATAAAATTGGAAAGATATTTTTGTAATTTAAAAAAGGGCAGGAATTAGGTCCATGTACTTGCATCGTCAACAAACATTAAATGCAAATACAGGAAAGGATAATTTTTCTGTGCTTTAAAATAACTAGAGAAAGTCTTAAATTCAGGCTGAAAAAGGCACTATTTAACAGTACAGAGAGAGAGAGAGAGAGAGAGAGAGAGAGAGAGAGAGAGAGAGAGAGAGAGAGAGAGAGAGAGAGAGAGAGAGAGAGAGCTGCACGTGTATCAGAAAATAAATCGCCAGTGAATAAATAAAAACAGAAATGTATTTCATCTTTACATCAACACGATACTTTCGCCTCTTCCTGTTCAATCACGTTTCGCAATCGAGAGAGAAAATATCCAGTGTTGGGATGAGCGGCATTGATCAAAGAGAAATCATGATATATATATAAAACATATCGGTTTACCAATCTCTTTGACCTACCACGGTAGGTAGTAGGTTGGCCAGGACACCTGCCACCCGATGAAATACTACCGCCAGAGATATATTGGGTCCTTTGATTGGCTACACATTACTACACTGGATTCTTCTCTCTAGTTACAGTTCATTTTCCTTTTGCTTACACATAATATTCTCCTCTGTCCTCATACACCTGACAACACCGAAATTCTTCTTCGCTTAAGGGATTAACTACTGCACTGTAACTGTTCATTGGCCCCTTTCCTCTCGGCAAGGTTAGAAGAAACTCTTTAGCTATAGTAAGCGGCTCTTCTAGGAAGACATTCCAAAATCAAACCATTGTTTTCTAATCTTGGGTAGTGCCATAGCCTCTGTACCATGGCCTTCCACTGTCTTGGGTTAGAGTTCTCTTGCTTGTGGGTACACTTGGGCACACTAATCTATCTTAATTTCTCTTCATTCAGTTTTGATAAAGTTTTTATAGTTTAATTAAATAGGAAATATTTATTCTAATTTTACTGTTCTTAAAATATTTGATTTTTCCTTGTTTCCTTTCCTCATTGGGCTATTTTCACTGTTGGAACCCCTGGGCTTATAGCATCCTACTTTTATAACTCGGGTTGTAGCTTAACAAGTAATATCAATTATTACAATAATATGCATTTGAATTTTTACCTTCCACTATATATACAAGGACATACATACATAAATATATAAATATATATATAACGTATATAATATATATATATATATATATATATATATATATATATATATATATATATATATATATATATATATATATATATATATATATATATATATCAACCACAACGGCATTTAATAACGAATTCTTCAGCTTTGGGAATCTATATCCACTCGAGATGCATTAGTGGTAAATGCTTCTGGCTGGGGAAGGATTCGAACCTATGCCCTTTGTCGAAACAATACCAGGCAGGGAATACTTTACCGACCAAGCTTCAAGATGAATTTTCAGTGGACATATATTTCCAAAAGCTTTAAATTAGATGTCAAATTTCATTGTGGTTGGTATTTACATTGATCACAATCATGAATGTTATTGATACACACACACACACACACGCATATATATATATATATATATATATATATATATATACACATATACATACATATATATATATATATATGTATATATAATATAATGTATATATACATATATATACACACATACATACATACATATATATATGTATATATAATATACTGTATATATAATATACTGTATATATATATATATATATATATATATATATATATATATATATATATATATATATATATATATATGCACAAACAATATAAGTGAGCGCATTAGATGTATGGATAAAATTCACACAAAAAACGTAAAAACAACAGGGATGGTCTAAAATGGTTTCATCTTTACATAGACACTTTCCAAAAAACGTTTACACAGTAGAAAAAAAATAAACTAGGGTGGAGAAATGCATACCTAGATAGGACTGCATCATGAGGTTTATAAAGCCTGCTTTTAGTAGGTTTATAAAGCCTGCTTTTAAGAGGTTTATAAAGCCTGCGTTTAGTAGGTTTATAAAGCCTGCTTATAGGAGGTTTATAAAGCCTGCTTTTAAGAGGTTTATAAAGCCTGCTTTTAGTAGGTTTATAAAGCCTGCTTTTAAGAGGTTTATAAAGCCTGCGTTTAGTAGGTATATAAAGCCTGCGTTTAGTAGGTATATAAAGCCTGCTTTTAGGAGGTTTATAAAGCTTTCTTTTAGTAGGTTTATAAAGCCTGCTTTTAGGTGGTTTATAGAGCCTGCTTTTAGGAGGTTTATAAAGCCTGCTTTTAGGAGGTTTATAGAGCCTCCTTTTAGTAGGTTTATAAAGCCTGCTTTTAGTAAGTTTATAAAGCCTGCTTTTAGTAGGTTTATAAAGACTCCTTTTTAGAGGGTTTATAAAGCCTGCTTTTAGTAAGTTTATAAAGCCTGCATTTTGAGGGTTTATAAAGCCTGTTTTTAAGTTTATTAACTCCTGTTTTTATGACGCTTATAAAGCCTGCTTTTAGGACTTGACCTGGGTTCGAATCCTTGCCCAACCTGAAGGTATTATAATAAAGTTTATTCACCGTTGGGTCTATGGTCCAAAAGGAAAGGGAATTCGGTATTAAGAAGTATTTATGGCTTATATAAATACACTGTCATTGTTCAGTGGCCACTTTCCTCTTGGTAAGGGTAGCAGAGACACTTTAGCTATGGTAAGCAGCTCTTCTAGGAGAAAGACACTCCAAAATCAAACCATTCTTCTCTAGTCTTGGGTAGTGCCATAGCCTCTGTACCATGGCCTTCCGTTGTTTTGGATTAGAGCTCTCTTTCTTGAGGGTACACCCAGGCACAGGATTCTATCTTGTTTCTCTTTCTCTTGTTTTGTTAAAGTTTTTATAGTATATATAGGATATATTTATTTTAATGTTATGGTTCTGAAATAATTTATTTTTCCCAGTTTCCTTTCCTCACTGGGCTATTTTTCCTGTTGGGGCCCCTGGGCTTATAGCATCCTGCTTTTCCAACTAGGGTTATAGCTTAGCAATCAAATAATAATAATAATAATAATAATAATAATAATAATAATATACAAAACTTTCATACCTTTCCCGCAATTTTCATCCCAAAACCATCTCATTATACTCACTATAAATCAATAGTCATAGTCTAGCTATCGCAATATCCTCCACTGTTTAATAAAGACAATATCAGCCTGCAGCAAAGGAAATAAATCCTAGGGCAACTTCATTCCAATCCCAGATCCAAATTATCATTAAAGAAAAAGGTTCGGGCCAGACAAATCGGTGTTGTTTTAAAAAAAGAAAAAAAAAAACACTAATTCCTTCTTTTTGTGGAAATAAAAACATTTGATTATGGCTTTTAGTGGAAACAAAACTGTTTATCAATAGATTATTTTTCGTTTCGTTGTAACACAGAGAGAGAGAGAGAGAGAGAGAGAGAGAGAGAGAGAGAGAGAGAGAGAGAGAGAGAGAGAGAGAGAGATATTTCTCCTACTCTCAACTAAAATAAAAGAAAAACCAATATTTTTTTTACAGCAACCACCGAATCGTACCCGAAAAAAATAAATCCAATGAGAGAGAGAGAGAGAGAGAGAGAGAGAGAGAGAGAGAGAGAGAGAGAGAGAGAGAGAGAGAGAGAGAGAGAGAGAGAGAAAAGGGGCGCAGACAGACAATCGAACT
>NC_090763.1:15386872-15391872 GCF_036898095.1 Palaemon carinicauda
AAAATCTCCCGAAATGGGGTTCTGGAGAGGATATCAATAATATTCAATATCCTTCGAAAGGATCAATTTACGAAGCTTATGGTTCTCTCAAATCCTACACTCGCTTTTCGAGGATCTCTTCCTAGCGAGGAAAAACAAATGCAAGGTGAAAATATCTATTATTATTATTATTATTATTATTATTATTATTATTATTATTACAATATCGAAATTATTACTACTAGTAAAATTATTTTATTAGTTATCCTTCTTAGAATTGTTGAAATTATTCTTAAAATTAATATTAATATTATTAAAATTATTGAAACTGTTATTATTATTATTATTATTATTATTATTATTATTATTATTATTATTATTATTATTATTATTATTATTATTAAAAAATCACTTTTTCATCTTCCTGAAATCTATCTGAAAAAAATTTACGAAATGAAGCAAAGGTTTTTTTTTTTTTTTTTTTTTTTTTGAGAGCGTATGTTTGTTTGTTTGTCCTATTAGAGGAATATTCGAAAAAAAAAACGACGAACTGGCCAAGTTACTTTCAATAACATTTAAAATTCTCAAAGACAAAAATTCAAAAATAAGACGGAACATAAATTATATCATCCAATCATGTTCTAAAAATTTGTAAAATAAAATAAAAACTATAATACGATTTCTTATGTTATTCAACTAATAAATCAAAATACCTTAATCCGAGTCAAAAAGTTAATTCGAAAATTTGTAAGTGCTTAAGGCTATTGAAGAAACGTCCCCTGTCTGGCGATCTGCCGGACTGGGATTCGAGTCATGCTAAAGGTCGGTAGTTTCTTGTAGTGAGTGCAACTTCACCTTCCTTGTGAGCTGAAGATATGGGGTGAGCCGGAGTCTATAGGTCTACCTGCTGATTCATTAGCGGCCATTGCCTGCTCCTCCCTGGTCCTATATAGGCTGGAAAGGGGAGCTTGGAAGCTTATCATATGTATATATCGTCGGTCTCTAGGGCATTGTTACTGTCCCTTGCTAGTGCCATTCAAGAGTGACCTTTAAACCGTAACTTCATGCCACCAACCCCTTTCACCAAGCATATGACATAATTATGACCTCTCTCTCTCTCTCTCTCTCTCTCTCTCTCTCTCTCTCTCTCTCTCTCTCTCTCTCTCTCTCTCTCTCTCATCTTTACACCCTCTTCCACCTCATTTCTTCATATACTCTAGGGGAGTGTTACTGTCACATTAACATTCTCTCTCTCTCTCTCTCTCTCTCTCTCTCTCTCTCTCTCTCTCTCTCTCTCTCTCTATCTTTATGATCAACTTCTTCCACCTCATTTCCTCATTGCTTTAGGGGAGTGTTACTGTCCCTTCTTTGTGCCATTCATGAGCGAACTTTAAACCGTGACTTCCTCCCACCAACCCCTTCACCAAGCATATGACATATTTATGACCTTCTCTCTCTCTCTCTCTCTCTCTCTCTCTCTCTCACTCTCTCTCTCTCTCTCTCTCTCTCTCTCTCTCATATCTTTATGATCGCCTTCTTCCACCTCATTTCCTCCTCCTCCTCCATTTCCTCAGAAGAAACAGAGTGCCGTAAATAGATCTGGGGAACGGAAATGATACCAAAGGCAATATAACCGGTTTCGAAAGAAGAAGACACTTTGTTGTAACTCTCTCTTTGAAACCTTAAAAGGGAAGAATGGTCGAGGTTAAGGCGAGATAAAAAAAAAAAATATGTGGGATGTCAAAGGCCATATTTTCACCTCTGGGATGAGAAGTGAGCGAAAAAAAAAACATTTTCTTTTGAGAAACTTACGGTTTGATGATTACATAAGGGGGATTATATATATATATATATATTATATATATATATATATATATATATATATATTATATATATATATTACATGTATTTTTATGAATATATATAAATATGTGTGTATATATATACACTATATAAATTTAAGTGTATAATATACAGTATATACATACATACATATATATATATATATATATATTATATATAATATATATATATATATAATATATAATATATATATATATATATATATATATATATATATATATATATATATATATATATATATAGTCACACTCAAGAACAACAACAAATGTAACAGTTTTTAGTCCACTGCAGGACAAAGGCTTCAGACATGCCCTTAATCATGTCCGAGGTTTAGTCAGTTTTCATCATCACGGTGGCCCGTTTGGATTGGTGATGGTGGGAGATTTTCGTATGATCCCTCACAGAAAACCAAACTCGTATGGCGATACGCAAACCTTCCATCACGACAAGGTATTTCCACTCAGAAATGGAATTCTGTATTTTATATGTATAAAATTTGTGTGTTTGTATAAATGTGTGAGTGTAACAGAGAATGTAGAATCACAACAACATTTATCATGTAACAGTAAACAAAAACATAGGACACATAAAAGATTTAATGCATTCAGAATTTCTGGATTTTGTATGGGCAGGGTTAATAGAATTCTTTTACAGATCTCCCTATTGTTGTCATATTAACTACCAAACTGGGCATACTATTTACATCTTTACTTGGTGAGGAATAAGTTAAAAGTGCAAGACAAGACAATGATGGACAACCGGTAAAAAGAAAAGTGATACAAAATCATTGTTATTATTACTAGCTAAGCTACAACCCTAGTTGCAAAAGCAGAATGCTAGAAGCACAAGGGCTGCAACAGGGAAAAGTAGCCCAGTGAGGAAAAAAATGAAGTAAGGGAATGAAAAATAAACTGTAAAGTAATGTATATAAATTAGTTTAAGATCAGTAACAACCTTAAAATAGACATTCCATATATAAACTATAAAAAGAGACTAATATAACCTGTCCAACGTCAAGTAATTAAAAAAAAAAAATTCAGCTTCTCAAATTTCATAGATTCAACTGCCTCATTAGGAAGATCATTCCACAATCTAATGGCACAAGGAATAAATATTTTAAGATACTGCGAAGTATTGTGCTTCATGATAAAAAAGGTTATAAAATTTTGTTACTTATGGAACTACTACTGCATGCATCTGCTACTTCAGTGAGCTACTACCTGAATCTACACCTTCAGGCTGCTATTGCCTTCACCTGCTACTCCAGGCTGCTACTGCCTGTACCTGCTATATCAGGCTGATAGTGCTGGAACCTGCTACTTTATGGCACTACTGCCTTCCCCTGACCTACTGTTTTGCACCTGCTACTTTAGTGACCTACTGTCTGCACCTGCTACTTCAAACTGTTATTGCCTTCACCTGCTACATCACGCTGCTACTGCCTATACCTGTTATACATCAGGGGTACTAGTGCCTGCACCTTTTACTTCAAGCAAGCTACTGTCTGCACCTAATATATCAAACTGCTATTGCCTTCACCTGCTACTTCAGGCTGCTACAGACAGCCCCTACTACCTTCAAGTTGCTACTCGCCTGCACCTGCTACTTCAAGCAGCTACTGCCTGCACCAATGTGTACCCAGTACGAGAATACATACTAGTTAATGTTCTTTACATAGAGACAAATGGTTTTAAAGGATTTTATGAAATGATCAAAGCGACCCCAATAACAACTTACTTAAATGTGGGGTGAATCTGTGGCTATCATTTTGTATAATGTTTATTCAATGGTGACGTAGACGCTTTTATAAATAGATATAAAATTAGAAAAGATGGTTAATAATGCTGATTATCAGTGTATCAAAGACGAACCCAATCTAGTACCCATGAGGGGAAAACGTATTCAACGTACAGCTGGGGTCACTACGGTAACTTGAGAAACTCACATTGACCTTAGCTGCCCTTGTAAGATTACAGTTATTTTCGCATTCATGGAACAAAATTGATGGATAAGAGAATATGAGATAACTGGAGGTAGAAAGGTGAGGCAGTTCTATTCAAAGAGGAGTCCGAACGACTCAAATGTCAACACATGAAATATATATAAACACTCCTACATTCTTAGTGTAGCAATCCTCCTCTTTTTAATGATTATACATTTAACCGGATCTGCTGATATCTATCTTATTTCTCTTCTTCTAACTTGTAGGAATATACAACAGCTGACTGATAAGAAATTGTTACTTGATTCACAGATTAGGTTAACAGTGCTGTATACCGAATTTTAAGGGGCGCTCATATTCGATTATCATTTGTTCTCAGAGAGAGAGAGAGAGAGGAGAGGAGAGAGAGAGAGAGAGAGAGAGAGAGGAGAGAGAGAGAGAGAGAGAGAGAGAGAGGCCACCACAAAAACTAATAATATCAATAATTTCATTGAAAAAAAAATGATGCAATGGCAGAAGTTGTAACGTGTACAAGGTCAGGAATCTGGATTTGGAGAGATACAGTAAAATATCAAGACGATCAATACTTCTTGTATACTATCAATAATGTGTGTCTAATTCACACTAATCGATTGACAAAAAAATGTCACCCTTTTACGTCTCTCTCTCTCTCTCTCTCTCCTCTATCTCTCTCTCTCTCTCTCTCTCTCTCTCTCTCTCTCTCTCTAATATATATATATATATATATGTATATGTATATATATACAGTATATATATATATATATATATATATATATATTATATATATTATATATATATATAATATATATATATATATATATAGGTAATAGGTAACATATATGAATTTTCTCAAAGAGTTAGATGTCAAAAGTTCAATTAAACCTATTTTTTTTCACAAATTAGCACTATCATCATTATTATCCCAGACTAGACAATATATCGTCTAGTTAAAACTTCTAACCAACTAAAATTCGGGAAAGCAATATCCTCAAAATCAGAAAAATTCTGAACTAAATTCTTGGATGTTAACCAGGCCGTACTCAAAAGGAATTGCTTTTGTGTATATATCATAACTAGAAACGATTGAAATCGCGGTGAATCAACCAATATTACAAGCAAAAGGACAGAGAGAGAGAGAGAGAGAGAGAGAGAGAGGATGAGAGAGAGAGAGAGAGAGAGAGAGTGAGAGAGAGAG
>NC_090763.1:15396872-15431872 GCF_036898095.1 Palaemon carinicauda
CTCTCTCTCTCTCTCTCTCTCTCTCTCTCTCTCTCTCGACCTAGTTCTCAACACTTAAGAAAATAAGGCTTACTTTACACAGCTTCTCACGGATCATTACGGCACAAAGCTAACGTTTCAGAGCACCTGGAAAAAAGGGGTGTCTTTCTTATGCAGTAAGAGGGGGAAACACATGCTCTATATTTTTGCCAAACGAAATTATGTACACACATTTATTTATATAACATATATATATATAAATATATATTTATATATTTATATATATACACACACATCTATATACAGTATACATAAATATTATTTTAAAACATATATAAATATGTGTACATATCTATACACCTTATAGTCATTATTAAAATGTGTTAAAAATATAAAAGGAGAAGCACATCAGGATTTGCTCATTATTCAGTCTTTCACACACACATACTGTGTATATATATATATATATATATATATATTTATATATATACACACATATATATACATATAAATATAGAAAGATGGATATAGGTATATATATGTATATATGAGACTATGTATATACAGTATATATATATATATATATATATATATAGATGTGTATATATATATATATATATATATAGATATATATATATATATATACATATATATAGATAGATAGATAGATAGATAAGTGTGTGTGGGTGTTTGCTACTAACATACAGCTCCAGGCCATCTCCAAAGTACGATGGCCTAGGAGCGGTTGGGCAATTGGCAAGTCGGACAAAGAGTGCTGTTTTCACCACTGTAGAGCAGTAGGACTATTTTCACTTCGCACAGGTCCAGGATAGAGACGGCATTTGTGGGTCAAGCTAATAAAACTATAATGAGGATGTGAGGTCGCAACATGCTTCAAAATAGGTCGAAAACGTAAGACAAAACTGACAGTAATGTCGTCTTAGTAGGCCAGAATATTTGAGGCTTGTCTACTGGATCACTTTAGGCCTATATGAAGGATCGGCGTTGTCGACAATGCTCAATAAATCGGTCTGAAACTTTCATGAACTAGCCAAATAGAATGCATAGTTATCTCCTCATATATTTACATATGACAATCCTATTTTAAATTGTTCCCGTCTTTTTTTGACTGACCAAATGTTCAGCTGGGCTCCACAAGGCACAAGCAGAGTTGGAAGACCCAGACCTACATGACTGAGGACTATGAAGCGCAAAGTAGGAGAGGACGAATGGAGAAGTATTGAATTAAAAGCTCAAGATAGAGACATAGACTGGCTAAATCTAACCGAGGCCCTTTGCGTCAATAGGCGTGGAAGGAGATGATGACTTTAAATTGTTGCTAATCTTGAGATATTCTATAATCTTCATTCACTACCTCTCATGTATAGTTTATATATTTCCCTATGTACTTTCCTCACTGGGCTACTTTACCATGTTGGAGCCCTTGGCCTTATGGCATCCTGCTTTTCCAACTAGATTTGCAGCTTAGCTAGTAATAATCTGACTTTTCAAGTTTGCGGCTTAGTGCAGATATTTGGAACAGACCAACGATTTGGCATTGGAGAGGGCGCATCAAGCAACCGACCCCTTAACGTAGATATAACAGTTAGAAAGAAGTAAGAATACTTCTTTTGACTTTCCACTCATGAACGATCTTTAAACCTTCAAACAATCAGGAAATAGATAACTTCTGAAAATAATGAAAACTTGACGTTAGAGTTTGACGTAGTTCGACGATTTATTATTATTATTATTATTATTATTATTATTACCATCATCATCATTATTATTATCATCATTATTATTATCAAGAGCAAATCTACAACCCTGGTTGGAAAAGCCCTATAAGAACTCCAACAGGGAAAAATAGCCTAGTAAGGTAAGGATACTGTATATATAAAAAAAGAGAAGTAATGAATAATTAATATAAAATATTGCGAGAACAGTAACAACATTAACATAGATCTTTCATATATTAACTATAAAAAGAGACTCATGTCAGCCTGTTCAACAAAGAGCGAGATCTCAATGGGTTGCACGACAAATTATGTTGAACAAAACGAATAATTGGTGAAAGATTAATGGAAAAATAATATTTTAAAAGTTTTAAAGTCTCATCATGAATGGCAGACGTCTGGGAATAGTGACAATGCCCTAGAGACTGACCATTATCACTTGCTAAGCTACAACCCTAGTTGGAAAAGCAGGATGCTATAAGCCCAGGGGCGCCAACGGGGAAAACAGCACAGTGAGGAAAGGAAAGTAGGAAAAATAAAATATTTAAGAAGAGTAACATTAAAATAAATATTTCTCATATAAAATATAAAAAACTTCAACAAAACAAGACAGAATAGCGTGCCCGAGTGTACCATCATGCAGCCCCCCTCCCCCCCCCCCAACCTAGGACCTGGGAGGGTCAGGCAATGGTTGTTAATGACATTGATGGGAGACTTAGTGACGGAGGATTTATTTTGGCCTCGTGGGTGGAGTGAAGCACAAACAAGCATTGCTCAAATGTGTGTGTATATATATATATATATATATATATATAATAATTAATATTATTATTATTAATATTATTATTATTACTATTATTATTATTATTCTTATCATTATTATTATCATTATTACTAGCCAAGCTACAACCCTAGTTGGAAAAGCAAGATGCTATAAGCCCAAGGGCTCCAAAAGGGAAAAATAGCCCATTGAGGAAAGGAAATAAGGAAATAAATAAATGATGAGAATAAATTAACAGTAAATCATTCTAAAAACAGTAACAACGTCAAAACAAATATGTCCTATATAAACTATTAAGAACATCAATATATATATATATATATATATATAATTTATATATATATAAATATATATGTATATATATACATCTATATATATACACATATATATACATACATACATACATATATATACGCTGATGCAGAAACTACATGAATGCACCGCTGAAATATAATGCTTCGGTAAACCCCTAAAGTCAAGCACGGCTTTGTTTTGCTTTTACAAAGCAAAACTTTAAAACGAAAAGTTAATCCAGTGCTGGAATGCTTAATTTAGTGCAGCCACAGGAATGAACTTTACTCAGTTTATTAAAAAATAAAAATTTTGTTATGAAAGAAATCAGATTAGAGCAAAGAAACAAAATGCAGTTTTGGAAGACTTCTTATGACAAAAAAAAAAAAAAAAAAAAAAAAAACCATTTGAACAACTCAAATTTAAATTCATCTTATATGATATTAAACAAACAAAACCATTTGTTCTGGAAGACTTTAAATGATAAATATTTGTTTTGGTAAAAAAAAAAAAAAAAAAGACATCCGATTTAAATTTATTTCTCAGAAATCAATGAATAAAATGAATTAGTTTTGGAGGATTTCTGATGATTAAAAAAAAATATTTTAAAGCTATCTTTAAAAAAACACACATTAGTTTGGGAGGGCTTCTGATGATAACAACTTGTTTTGAAAGAAATATGATTAGATAAAAACATCCGAATTAAAACTATTTTTATGGAACAAAAGGCAAGGAGGTCCTTTGATGGAATCAAAGCAAAACTGTTTAAAAGAAAAGTTGAGAATTACAATGAATTCAAGTTCAAAGAAGCAGAAGGGTTTAGTATTAAAAGGAGAAAATGAATCATTTGTCTACAAAAATAGATGCTTTTAAAAGCATATTTATCAATTAATTCCAAGACGAAAAAATAAGACAAAAACTATTAATTGAATCAGTAGTTGTATCAGTAAAACTTCAAAAGTTCAAACTTGCAGCAAATATTCTTATGTTGAACAGGCAGACATGTCTCCTTATAGATTATATATGAAATATCTGTTTTAATGTTGTTAATGCTTTTAAAATATTTTATTTTAATTGTTCATTACTTCTTATATCTTATTCCCTTTATTTCCTTTCCTCACTGGGCTATTTTTCCTTGTTGGAGTCATTGGGCTTGTAGCATCTTGCTTTTCCAACTAGAGTTGTAGCTTGGCTAGTACACATACATACATATACCAAGGCACTTCCCCCAATTTTGGGGGGTAGCCGACATCAACAAATGAAACAAAAACAAAAAAGGGGACCTCTACTCTCTACGTTCCTCCCAGCCTTGGCTAATAATAATAATAATAATAATAATAATAATAATAATAATAATAATAATAATAATAATAATAATAATAATAATAATAATAACAAAATAATTATAATAATAAATAATAATAATAAATGCTTTTGACAGAAATAGCTTTTAATCAATAAAAAAAAATAACGCTAAAAATCATATTACTTTTGAAGTAAACTAGTAAATGTGTTAAGACCAATATAAAGGTTTTACTGGAAGGTCTTTATATAACTTCAAAGGAAATCACTCCATCAAACACTTGAATCGAAAACCAATTTTTTTGTGAGCAAAATAAGGTTACTAAAAAACAAAAATCATATATTTCATAGGTTATTAGTTCGCCAAAAGGAAACGACTGCAAATTCTCCAACAGATACAGAAATATCTTACATAAAATTGGAAAGATATTTTTGTAATTTAAAAAAGGGCAGGAATTAGGTCCATGTACTTGCATCGTCAACAAACATTAAATGCAAATACAGGAAAGGATAATTTTTCTGTGCTTTAAAATAACTAGAGAAAGTCTTAAATTCAGGCTGAAAAAGGCACTATTTAACAGTACAGAGAGAGAGAGAGAGAGAGAGAGAGAGAGAGAGAGAGAGAGAGAGCTGCACGTGTATCAGAAAATAAATCGCCAGTGAATAAATAAAAAACAGAAATGTATTTCATCTTTACATCAACACGATACTTTCGCCTCTTCCTGTTCAATCACGTTTCGCAATCGAGAGAGAAAATATCCAGTGTTGGGAAGAGCGGCATTGATCAAAGAGAAATCATGATATATATATAAAACATATCGGTTTACCAATCTCTTTGACCTACCACGGTAGGTAGTAGGTTGGCCAGGACACCTGCCACCCGATGAAATACTACCGCCAAAGATATATTGGGTCCTTTGATTGGCTACACATTACTACACTGGATTCTTCTCTCTAGTTACAGTTCATTTTCCTTTTGCTTACACATAATATTCTCCTCTGTCCTCATACACCTGACAACACCGAAATTCTTCTTCGCTTAAGGGATTAACTACTGCACTGTAACTGTTCATTGGCCCCTTTCCTCTCGGCAAGGTTAGAAGAAACTCTTTAGCTATAGTAAGCGGCTCTTCTAGGAAGACATTCCAAAATCAAACCATTGTTTTCTAATCTTGGGTAGTGCCATAGCCTCTGTACCATGGCCTTCCACTGTCTTGGGTTAGAGTTCTCTTGCTTGTGGGTACACTTGGGCACACTAATCTATCTAATTTCTCTTCATTCAGTTTTGATAAAGTTTTTATAGTTTAATTAAATAGGAAATATTTATTCTAATTTTACTGTTCTTAAAATATTTGATTTTTCCTTGTTTCCTTTCCTCATTGGGCTATTTTCACTGTTGGAACCCCTGGGCTTTATAGCATCCTACTTTTATAACTCGGGTTGTAGCTTAACAAGTAATATCAATTATATAATAATATGCATTTGAATTTTTACCATCCACTATATATACACATATATATACAAGAACATACATACATAAATATATAAATATATATAACGTATATAATATATATATATATATATATATATATATATCAACCACAATGGCATTTAATAACGAATTCTTCAGCTTTGGGAATCTATATCCACTGGAGATGCATTTGTGGTAAATGCTTCTGGCTGGGGAAGGATTCGAACCTATGCCCTTTGTCGAAACAATACCAGGCAGGGAATACTTTACCAACGAAGCTTCAAGATGAATTTTCAGTGGACATATATCTCCAAAAGCTTTAAATTAGATGTCAAATGTCATTGTGGTTGGTATTTACATTGATTACAATCATGAATGTTATTGATACACACACACACACGCATATATATATATATATATATACATACATATATATGTATATATAATATACTGTATATATATGTATATATATATATATACACACATACATACATACATATATATATGTATATATAATATACTGTATATATATATACATAAATATATATATATATATATATATACAGTATACATATATATATACAGTATACATTATATATATATATATATATATATATATTATATATATATATGCACAAATAATATAAGTGAGCGCATTGGATGTATGGATAATGTTCACACAAAAAACGTAAAAAACAACAGGGATGGTCTAAAATGGTTTCATCTTTACATAGACACTTTCCAAAAAACGTTTACACAGTAGAAAAAAAATAAACTAGGGTGGAGAAATGTATACCTAGATAGGACTGCATCATGAGGTTTATAAAGCCTGCTTTTAGTAGGTTTATAAAGCCTGCTTTTAAGAGGTTTATAATGCCTGCTTTTTGTAGGTTTATAAAGCCTGCTTTTAAGAGGTTTATAAAGCCTGCGTTTAGTAGTTTATAAAGCCTGCTTTTAGGAGGTTTATAAAGCTTTCTTTTAGTAGGTTTATAAAGCCTGCTTTTAGGTGGTTTATAAAGCCTGCTTTTAGGAGGTTTATAAAGCCTGCTTTTAGGAGGTTTATAGAGCCTCCTTTTAGTAGGTTTATAAAGCCTGCTTTTAGTAAGTTTATAAAGCCTGCTTTTAGTAGGTTTATAAAGCCTCCTTTTTAGAGGGTTTATAAAGCCTGCTTTTAGTAAGTTTATAAAGCCTGCTTTTAGTAAGTTTATAAAGCCTGCTTTTAGCAGGTTTATAAAGCCTGCCTTTTGAGGGTTTATAAAGCCTGCTTTTAAGTTTATTAACTCATGTTTTTATGACGCTTATAAAGCCTGCTTTTAGGACTTGACCTGGGTTCGAATCCTTGCCCGACCTGAAGGTATTATAATAAAGTTTATTCACCGTTGGGTCTATGGTCCAAAAGGAAAGGGAATTCGGTATTAAGAAGTATTTATGGCTTATATAAATACACTGTCATTGTTCAGTGGCCACTTTCCTCTTGGCAAGGGTAGAAGAGACTCTTTAGCTATGGTAAGCAGCTCTTCTAGGAGAAGGACACTCCAAAATCAAACCATTGTTCTCTAGTCTTATGTAGTGCCATAGCATCTGTACAATGATCTTCCGCTGTCTTGGATTAGAGTTCTCTTGCTTGAGGGTACACTCGGACACACTATTCTATCTTGTTTCTCTTTCTCTTGTTTAGTTAACGTTTTTATAGTTTATATATGATATATCTATTTTAATGTTATGGTTCTGAAAATATTTTATTTTTCCTAGTTTCCTTTCCTCACTGCGGTATTTTTCCTGTTGGGGCCCCTGGGCTTATAGTATCATGCTTTTCCAACTAGGGTTGTAGCTTAGCAATCAAATAATAATAATAATAATAATAATAATAATAATAATAATAATAATAATAATAATAATATACAAAACTTTCATACCTTTCCCGCCATTTTCAACTATAAACCATCTCATTAGTCACAGTCTAGCTATCGCAATATCGTCCACTGTTTAATAAAGACAATATCAGCCTGCAAGAAAGGATATAAAGCCAAGGGCAACTTCATTCCAATCCCAGATTCAAATTACCATTAAAGAAAAAGGTTCGGGACGGACAAATCGGTGTTTTTCACACAAAAAAAAAAAACTAATTCCGTCTTTTAGTGAAAATAAAAACATTTAATTCCGTCTTCCAGTGGAAATAAAAATGTTTATCAAACGATTATTTTTCGTTTCGTTGTGACAGAGAGAGAGAGAGAGAGAGAGAGAGAGAGAGAGAGAGAGAAATATATTTATCTTACTCTCGACTAAAATAAAAAGAAAAACAAAATTTTTTTTTACAGCAACCACCGAATCGTACCGGAAAAAATAAATCCAATGAGAGAGAGAGAGAGAGAGAGAGAGAGAGAGAGAGAGAGAAATATATTTCTCTTACTCTCAACTAAAATAAGAGAAAAACGAAATTTTTCTTTACAGCAACCACCGAATCGTACCGGAAAAAAATAAATCCAATGAGAGAGAGAGAGAGAGAGAGAGAGAGAGAGAAAGGGGGGCGCAGACAGGCAATCGAACTGCACGTAATCGTCATCAATGAAAGTCAACAGGAGAGACAAACAAGAGAAATTTCCTCCTCATTTTTCAGTGTCTAATAAGCGCAATACGAGAGAGGATCCGCCAGACTCGGGTTGTGTGCCCCAAAAGGCCTTATTGAAAACAGAAATATGCCGGAAAGTCAATTCATTCTTCCGTTCGTATTGTTGCGTGGAAGAGAGCATAGGGGTAAAAAGATGTATATGTATATATATATACACACACACATACACACACACACACACACACATATATATATATATATATATATAATAAGTAACAAGTAACAAGTATGGGGTAAAAAGTGATAAGTAACAAGTAATAAGTAATAACTAACAAATAATAAGTAACTAGTAATAAGTAACTTGTAACAAGTAACAAATAGCAAGTAACAAGTAACAGGTAATAAGAAACACGTAACGAGAAACAAGTAAAAAGTAAGACGTAACAAGTACTAAGTAACGAGAAATAAGTAATGAGTAACAAAAAAATAAGTAATAAGTAACAAGTAACAAGTATTAAGTGGCTGGGAACCACTTTGATCTGATCTTGTTTGATTAGGTTGCCGTTTTGCCAACAAACACTCATGCTCCTCTGAGCATCCTGTGCAAAAATGGGTGGCCAATATTCTTGTAACTACGAGAGAGAGAGAGAGAGAGAGAGAGAGAGAGAGAGAGCATGTTAATGTGGAATAGTGGTACGGGGTAGAATTTAAAAGAAAATAAAAATACAATTATAAGAGAGAGAGAGAGAGAGAGAGAGAGAGAGAGAGCATATTAATGTAGTAATTTAAAAAAAATAAAAATACTATTATAAAATAGAGAGAGAGAGAGAGAGAGAGAGAGAGAGAGAGAGAGAGAATACATCGGTACTGAATAGAAATTAACAAATATCGAAATTTTGTTGAGAGAGAGAGAGAGAGAGAGAGAGAGAGAGAGAGAGCGCATGTTAAACGTGGAACAGTGGTACGAAGTAAAATTTTAGGAAAATCAAAATCCGATTATAAAAAGAAGATTCCGAGTCCTATTATATCAAAATTTTACCCATTTTGAATAATTTTTCAGGACTTTATTTAAAACTGCTTTACCCGAAAACGAAAAAAAGGAAAAGATCTCTATAATGAGATTAAAACCAATCCACGGAGGTGAACAAATTGTTTCATCGTATAAAAACAAGACCTATATATTGTACCACACGTGTTTCATATACGTTCCTATACTATAATGCTATATATATATATATATATATATATACTGCTGTCTCCCGCAATGGTAATAGCAATGGCCGTTTAAGCCTGCCATTGCATGTTTTATGTTGTTTGAATCTTTGTGACGTTGTTGCTCTCAACTGTTTGTACGGAAGCTCATTATCTGTTGAATATATTTCGCTTGCATTCACCTCAAAAAAACACCGGTTAAGATAGGCATTCGTGTTTCTTAATTTGGAACATTAAGGTAGAGTAAAACCTTGAATTAGTATAACATGTCCTATGAATATAAAAATAGTTCACATGTAGGAGAATACCAGTTATCATGAGTTAAAATTTATTTTCTAAAAATAATTAATGATGAGATATATATATATAAATATATATATATAAATAAATATATATATATATATATATATATATATATATATATATAAACCTATGCACAATTTCTCGTAACCCTCTCCATGCGAAATGGATGAAAGAGTTGGGTTCTTTGCAATCAGGTTAAGACACTCGATAGTCCTTTGCTTTGGCCTTGCCCGATATTTGCTCCAAGACGGCGTTTCAATCTCAAGTGGAAAATAAACGTCTTAAGGAGAGAGAGAGAGAGAGAGAGAGAGAGAGAGAGAGAGAGGGAGAGAGAGAATTCTTTGGAATGTGCTGAAAAGGAGACGGTAATAAACGTGAAAATAAACACAAAAGCAAAGAGAGAAACGGATTATAGTGAGGAAACCAAATGTTCACAATAATGAAGAATAATAAATAAAAGCAGGCAAGTAACACACATCATCAATAACAATAATAACATCAATGACGCTCACTCGCCACTCCCTAACTTAGCGAATTCAAGGACATCTTAAGAAAGACTCCAGTATGATGTCACGTCTCTTGACATGATCTTTGACATCAGTCCAAATTAATTTCATTAGATCGACCTTGTGTTAAGGCTTTCCATCATAAGGCTACATACTACACAGTATTCTAGAATTTTATTCCAGCTGTGACCAGACTGTGGAAGGATCTTCTTAACTGGGTAGTTGAATCGGTGCACCTTCTAAAGTTCAAACTTGCAGCGAATGTTTTTATGTTGAACAGGCTGACATAAGTCTCTTTTTATAGTTTATTTATGAAAAATATATTTCAATTTGGTTATTATTCTTGAAATATTTTATTTTCATTTTTCATTACTACTATTGTCGTTTATTCATTTCCTTGTTTCCTTTCCGCATTGGGCTATTTTCCATGTTGGAGCCATTGCGGTTATAGCATCCTGCTTTCCCAACTAGGGTTGTAGCTTTAGCTTCTAATAAAAACAACAACAACAATAATAATAATACCGAGAAGTCTTATAACAATAACAATAATAATAATAATAATAATAATCACGAGACCAAGTCTTATAATAATAATAATAATAAGAATAATAATAATAATAATCACGAGACCAAGTCTTATAATAATAATAATAATAATAATAAGAGCATAAAGTCTTTTTGATTATGTAATTACGCATTATATAAAGTAAGGGATGGAAATGCAGCCAGGGTAATTGCGACTATAATATCTATAATATCTAATTCCTTTTACCTCACGATTCTTCTCAAGGTACACTGAACATGAATCAATAGCTTATTTGCGATTCAATATAATACACTTTTTATTGTGAAGTGTATTTAGTCTGCATACATAAACACATGCACATACAAGTGCATACTTTATGCACAAACACACACACATGCTGTGAGCGACAAGAAGAAAGTTTCCTACCATCACCAATCAGCATTGGCCAGCGTGTTAATGATAAATGACCAAATCTCATACATGGATTGACAAGTCTAAGGCATATGTCTTGTAGTGGACTAGAAACGGCTGCGTTAGTTGTGTGTGTGTATATATATATATATATATATACATATATATATACATTAATTTTCTATAATATATATATATAAATACTGTATACATATATATATATATATATATATACTGTATATATATACACACATATATATATATATATATATATGTATATATTTATACTACATATATATACATAATATATATATATATATATATATATACATATATATCAACCATATGTATACATACGTGTGTGTGTAAGAAAAGCCCACATCCTTCATCTCTTTCTATACACCTCACACCTACCTACATACCGGGCTAACTACATTTCGACCAGATAAGCAGCAAGAAAAAAAAAAGAAAATAAAAGAGAAAAGTGTGACATTCGAGAGGTAACGTAACCTTTCAAATCGGGGACACAATTCCAGCCCTCCGCCATCGATCGTGCAATTCCAGTTCAAACCGACTGGCGCTCTCCACGGTACATTCCAGAACCTAGGGAGGGCAGCAACCTTATCATTACTGTAATAAAGATAATAGAGGTAAGACTTTACTATGCCAGCTCTCCGATTGCATTCGTAATGCAACTGCAAGTACAATGATATGGAATTTTTTCTGGCTACATTCCAACATATTCATTTCGGTACCTGGTACAGAATTTTTTTTCATGTCCACATACCCAAGACACGATTTAAAAAAAAAAATTCCTACATTGCAAATTTATCATATATATATATATATATATATATATTTATATATATATATATATATATATATTTATATATATTTATATTCTGTATATATATATATATATACATACATATATATATATATATATATATACACACACAAATTTACATACATATATATATATATATATATATAAAACAGACGGACGTAGAGATTAACAGAACGCTATTGTGTCCTTTGACAGACAAGATAGTACTATATTGGATCCCTTTCTGGTTACGTTTCATTTTTCTTTTACCTACACATTCACCGAATACTCTGGACTCTTCTTTACACATTCTCCTCATTCCTCATACTCCTGATAATATTAAAATGACTGAAATTTTTTTCTTCGCTCAAGGGGTTAACTAGTGCACTGTAATTGTTTAGTGGCTACTTTCCTCTCGGTAAGGGTAGAAGAGACTCTCTAGCTATGGTAAGCAGCTCTTTTCAGAGAAGGACACCCCAATATCAAACCATTGTTCTCTAGTTTTGGGTAGTGCCATAGCCCTTGTACCATGGTCTTCCACTGTCTAAGATTAGAGTAGCCTACCTTGTGGATACACTCGGGCACACTATCTGTTCCTTTATTTCCACTCCTACCTAGGCATTTTTTTCCCCGTTGGAGCCCTCGGGCTTATAGCATCCTACTTTTCTAACTAGGGTTGTAGCTTAGCATAATAATGGTTCTTGTTGTTGTTTATTTCTGTAGTAATATATTAACCAACGATAGTCAGCACTTTCATGTTGCATTCTGATAAAAATAATGTAAAGTTTGCTGAACGAGTTTTAGTCAAATCAAATCTTCCACATTTCTGAAAGTAGTTCTCTCACTTAACCCCAAAATATGGCGATGCAATGAGAGAGAGAGAGAGAGAGAGAGAGAGAGAGAGAGAAATACTAGCGCAAAAATGCGTGTAATGCATAGATAAATTTATGCAAAATGATTAAGTACATATCATTATGAGAGAGAGAGAGAGAGAGAGAGAGAGAGAGAGAGAGAATCAGGGAAATGCTGGCACAAAAATGTGTGTGATGCATAGATAAATTTATGCAAAATGATTATACATATCATTATGTCTGAGAGAGAGAGAGAGAGAGAGAGAGAGAGAGAGAGAGAGAATCTCAGAGATATCCTTGCACAAATATGCGTGTGTCACATAAATAATTTTATGCAAAAAGATTAAGTACATACCATTATGTCAGAGAGAGAAAGAGAGAGAGAGAGAGAGAGAGAGAGAGAGAGAGAGATCAGAGAAATGCTAGTACAAATATGCGTGTGTTTCATAGATCATTTTATGCAAAATGATTAAGTACATATCAGTATGTCTGAGAGAGAGAGAGAGAGAGAGAGAGAGAGAGAGAGAGAGAGGATAATATCAGAGAAATGCTAGCACAAATATGCGTGTGTAACATAAATAATTTTATGCAAAATGATTAAGTACATACCATTATGTCAGAGAGAGAGAGAGAGAGAGAGAGAGAGAGAGAGAGAAATGCTAGTACAAATATGCGTGTGTTTCATGGATAATTTTATGCAAAATGAAAGTACATATCAGTATGTCTGAGAGAGAGAGAGAGAGAGAGAGAGAGAGAGAGAGAGGTTAATCTCAGAGAATTGCTAGCACAAATATGCTTATGTTATAGATAATTTTTTGCAGAATGATTAAGTGCATATCAGTGTGTGTTCATGTGTGTGTGTGTGTTGCATGTTAGCATAGCATACTTTCTGCCAACGACTTCACTCATTGTAATGTCATCATTACTCATTGTAACCTTAACATTTCCTCTAGAGATTTATCCGCCAATTATTTCGCAGCGCAGAGGACTTGCAATTCGGGATCCCATTCTTTGCTCACCCTGAGATATTGCAGTCAATAAATGCACTTGCCCGACTGAATTTGCAAGGTTTCGTTTCTTGATTGCCTGTTTACGAGTCGTGCAATATATTTCGCATGGAAATACCGAAGGCGTGATTTCTGCTATGTATTGAGACTGATGTACAGGAAATAGCCTTTTAATCTTTATCTAGAAATTTTGTCTTATTGTTATTATTATTATTATTATACTAATATATTAACATACTATTATTATTATTATTATTATTATTATTATTATTATAATCAATAATAATAATAATAATAATAATAATAATAATAATAATAATAATAACAGATAAACTACTGCCTTAGTTGGAAAAGCAAGAAGCCACAAGCCCTAGAGCCCTAACACGGAAAACCACACAGGGAGGACAAAAGATAATGAAATAAAACTATAGTCTATTAGAAGTCATAAACTAAAAATATTAAATATTTGACGATATGTAACAACATTGAAAGAAATATGTTTTATATAAACAATGAAGAGAGACTTGGTCAATGTGTTCATTTTTTTTTTTTTTTTTTTTACTGCAGGTGTGACTGTTTTTCCAATCACCAAATTAGGAAGATCATTCCATAATCCGATAATGCTGGAATCAAATCTCTTGATTACACTTAAAAAATTGCATTAAAAAATCGGCAAATATCTGGCAACATTTATTCCAGGCTTTTTACCTTTTTAAAAACGAATATATTGACGTAGAGAAGTGATATTACGGTCACAAACCCGTAAAAGATAATAACAAAGTAGGATAAAATTACGGTCGCCTGTATTTTACAGAAATACGGCTGAGAACAATATATTTTTAAGGAGAATATCCGATTAAAATAACGTTTTTTTTTTTTAACAGTATACTGTATAGTATTGAGTCTGATGATGGAGAAGGCATGACTTAAAATTAACTATTCTTTACAGATTCTCCTTTGTCCTCATACACCTGACAACACTGAGATACCAAACAATTCTTCTTCACCCAAGGGGTTAACTACTGCACTGTAATTGTTCAGTGGCTACTTTTCTCTTGGTAAGGGTAGAAGAGACTCTTTAGCTATGGTAAGCAGCTCTTCTAGGAGGACACAACAAAATCAAACCATTGTTCTCTAGTTTTAGCTAATGCCATAGCCTCTGAACCAAGGTCTTCCCTTGCCTTGGGTTAGAGTTCTATTGCTTGAGGGTACACTTGGGCACACTAATTATCTTATTTTTCTTCCTCTTGTTTTGTTATAGATTTCATAGTATATACAGGAGATATTTATTTTAATATTGTTACTTTTCTCAAAAATATCTTATTTTCCCTTGTCTTCTTTCCTCATTGAGCTATTTTCCCTGTTGGGGCCCATGGGCTTATAGCATCCTGCTTTTCAAACTAGGGTTGTAGCTTAGCAGATGATGATGATAATAATAATAATAATAATAATAATAATAATAATAATAATAATAATTACATATTTGGAATCTGTAGCGATTTTTATGTAATGCACGTATGGATTAGACTTCTTAATATTTATACATATTGATATTTGCATAATAGTTTTTTTCTGCAATGTGTATGAATGAACATATTTTCGCAATCTTTTTACTGAATTTTACAAGGCAGGCAGGCATCAGAACGACCTGTAAGTGCAGGCCACAGGCTCTTGCGCTAAGGCAGTCAATAAAGAATTTTACAAGTCAAGTCACATGCTGAATACATAGAATTTCTTTTTGAACGAAGAATTTATGATATTTCACACCAGGGAAATACAAGGACCAAATTGACATATCAATTGATCAAAAAAGGACTGCAGTGGTATACTGATGGGATTCATCATCATCATCATCATCATCATCATCTCCTCCCACGCATATTGACGCAAAGGGCCGCGGTTACATTTTGCCAGTCGTCTCTATCTTGAGCTTTTAATTCAATACTTCTCCATTCATCATCATCTACTTCATGCTTCATAGTCCTCAGCCATGTACGCCTGGATCTTCCGACTCTTCTAGGCCTTACGGAGCCCAGCTGAACGTTTGGTGAACTAATCTTTCTTGGGGAGTGTGAAAAGCATGCCCAAACCATCTACATCTACCCTTCACCATGATCTCATCCACATATGGCGCTCGAGTAATCTCTCTTATAGTTTCATTTCTAATCCTGTCCTGACATTTGAATCCCAATATTCTTCTAGCGGCTTTGTTCTCAAATCTACAAACTCTGTTGGATATTATTTCATTGTCATACTACGACTTATGAGATTAAAAAGATGAATATCAAAATCACTTGAGTCGTGCATCTAATTTCGGATGAATAGCAATGTATGCAATAAAATATATCATCTCGTTTCCAGTTTCCCGTTAACCACAATTTGAATAAATCTAAAAAAGCCTATGATTTTAACTCCTAATAAAGCTCTCTTAACGTTTAAAAAGCTCTCTAAACTCTTATGAAAGCTCTCTTTACTCCCAAGAAAGCTCTCTTAACGCATAAAAAAGCTCCCTTAACTCTCAAGAAAGCTCTCTTAACTCTCCAGAAAGCTCTCTTAACGCATAAGAAAGCTCTCTTAACGCATAAGAATGCTCCCTTAACTCTCAAGAAAGCTCTCTTAACTCCTAGAAAATCTCTCCTAATTCTTAGAAAATCTCTCTTAACTCTCAATAAAGCTCTCTTGACTCTCAAGAAAGCTAGCGTAACTCTTAAGAAAGCTCTCTTAACTCTCAAGAAAGCTCTCGACTCTCAAGAAAGCTCTTTTAACGCTTAAGAAAGCTCTCTTGACTCTTAAGAAAGCTAGCGTAACTCTTAAGAAAGCTCTCTTAACACTTAAGGAAGCTCTCGACTCTTAAAAAAGCTGGTAAATAATCACAAAATTATTTCATTACAAGAATATTGATAAAAATTAATTTGCTAAAAAATTTTCACTACTTTCCTAACGCTATTACTATTAACTGAAAATACTATCGACATATCAACCGTAATAAAAAAATGAAAATATATTATAAGATACGTTTCATTTAGAACAAATCAAGAAATATAAACGTAACAATAACAATAATCGCTGTACTGACAGCGAATAATCCTTTTCAGCAATAACAGTGCTGATAATGACAGTACCAGTTTCCACTACACATTTACCAAGCGAATATTTTCAAAAATGGCTCTCCAATTTCCCGCGAGCAATTTTTTTTTCGGGGGGGGGGGGTCCTTTTAAGAGCAAAGGGAAATATCTGAACGTAAAATGCTTCCGTTTTTATCAGCTCAATAAGCCTTTCATAAAGATACAATTTCTTGAGATAATTGTACAAATTACTTTATTGTTCTTGGATTACGTTTCAAACCCTTTCTGAAAAAAATTTGCTTTTTCCCCCTGCATTTTTTAAGAGAGACGCATTTATCAGACTTTATTTTTTCTTTCAATCAATTTTTTTAGAATTTTTATGCGGAATTTTATATATTAGAATTTATAACTAAGTATGCTGTTTCTCTAGGACAACGTTTCCAGACTGACATGGAAAACGTTAGAGAAATTAAATATATATTTAGTTAATTAAATTACCTATCTATTGACACACACACACACGCGCGCACACACACCCTGTGTCTCTAGGACAACATTTCCAGCCTGATATGAAAAACGATAGAGAAATTAAAAATATACTTAATCAATTATCTATCTATCAACACACACACGCACACACACACACACACACACACACACACACACACACATATATATATATATATATATAAATATATATATATATGTGTGTATGTATATAAATATACGAATTGAATATGAGTAAAACTAGGATATTATCCAATGAAAATGCATACAACAAATAATAATTATGGACAAACCTCTAGACATTGTCTTAGGACAGACAGTAAGTGTTTCCGCAGACACGAAACCGAAATTAAAAGGAGGATAAACATGGGACGATGAGCTTTCGGTAAATGAAATGATATTATGAAAAGTAAAATGCCAATTCTCTAAAAAGTTAAGTAATTAATCAGTTGGTCCTCCCAGTACTAACTTATGCATCAGAAACTTGGAGCCTTAATAAAGTCTTAGAACATAAGCTAGTTACAAATCAGAGAGATATGGAAAGAATAATGATGGGAATAACACTAGAGACATAAAGAGAGTTAAATGGATATGAGAGCAGACTACAGTAGAGGATATTCTAACACCATGTAAGAAAAAGAAATGGACATGGACAGGACATGTAAGGAGAATGACAGACAACAAATGGACATAGATTAAACAGAACCGGTTCCTAGAGATTGCATACGAAGCAAGGGAATGAAGAGAAGACGTTGGATTGATGAACTAAGAAAGGCTGCGAGAGTGGATTGGCAGAGAGAGACCACAAACAGACACAAGTGGATGGACATGTCTGAGGCTTTTGTTCTGCAATGGACTAGTAATGGCTGATGATGATGATGATATAGATAGTCAGATAGAAAATAGATATAGATAGATAGATACATACATACATACATAGAAGGATACAAAGATAGATAGATAGATAAAACGTATACATACACAGACAGATACAACTGCGAACGCAAAATAATCATTTAAATCAAAATCAAAATCTTGAAACGCAGTAATAAAAACACTTTTTTTTACCTTACGTTTTTTATTAACGAGCTAAGCCACATGGCAGAGCACATTCCCATTTCCCATCCAGAGTCAACTAATTAAAAGTGAAAGCAAGTGCAAGTTTCCAATTAAAATGCCCAGTGAATCAAATTATCAGAGATATATAAAAGTCACATTATTTGCGGAAGTTCGTTTTGAAAGGATCTATGGAAACTGTTGCTATTTTCAGAATCTGATTTTCGGCGTTTTAATACCATCAGAATCTCGCCATTGCGGTGCTGGGTATCGATCAATCTGGAATTGGAATAGGAATGGGAATTGGAATAGGAATGAAGTACAAGTAGGAATCCAATTTCAGCCCACACGCGATTTGTGTTTGTTTTCTTTTCCTATATTTCTAGACATTCGAAATTAGATGAATATGAGGTTACGTCATCCTAAAAAAGAGGGAAACGGATATTGCTGATAATTCGGTTTTGGGAATAAAAGAGATATATATGTATACACATATTATAAATATATATATATATATATATATATATATACACACACATACACCAAGGAACTTCCTCCAATTTTAAGGGTAGTCGACACCCCCCCCCCCAATAAAAAAGAACAAAAGGGGACTTTTCTTCTCCTCGTTCCTCCCAGCCTGACGAGGGAATCAGCCAAGTAGAGATATCTAATGCACACACACACATACATATATACATATATATATATAATATATATATATATATATATATATGTGTATATATATATATATATATATACACACACACATATATGAGTGTGTGTGGGTTTATGTACAAAGCAAAAAAATATCACCGGCTAAGGTTATTCGAACAAAGGTTTCCAATCTAACGTTTAAAATTAATACTTCAATAAAATTCATCATTTTTTTGTTAAACACACACACACACACACCAAATTTCAGGTAGCGCACCCAGCATATTTATATGTTGCGGACATGTTTTGTTTTCACGCTGATAAAAGTCCACCTCATTATGGTGAATGAATGAATGATTTGAAGTTCTCTGGCATCCTGACATGGAAGGTCATTGACGCCGAATCATCATGGTGAAGCGCTTTGACAATTTTACTAAGTACACTGATGCAGTATAAGCCCTCTTGATCATTCATGTTGGGCCCAGTTCTAAAATGTTACAATTATCATAAAATATCATTTTTCAATCATGATTAAAACTGATTATTGCTAAATATTAAAATAAAACTTGGAAATTTTCTAGGAGGGAAATCATGATTTAAACTCTTTTTTTTTTTTTTCCCGATATCACAGTACCTCGCTTCAACCTTTAATATAGACAACCTTTGTGGTTTGCTGTAGCCCAGAATAAAAGGAATAATTTCCTGTTATGGTTAAAAAAAAAAAAAAAAAAAAAAAAAAAAAAAAAAGAAGTTACACGAGTCAGGGTAAAGAAACGTTGGAAGAGAATCCAAATTAGCATATGACGATGATGTGTAACATGAACTGAGAGAGAGAGAGAGAGAGAGAGAGAGAGAGAGAGAGAGTAGAAAACCCCAGATTTTTAAGTGAGAGAGAGAGAGAGAGAGAGAGAGAGAGAGAGAGAGAGAGAGAGAGAGATATTAGTAATTTTTCCCTAAACAATTTCATTCAGTCTTTTTTAATCTACCTAATATTAACCTAATTACCGGTGCGTACTTCCCTCATAAAACTTGCCTTTCATAACTTCTATAAAAGTGACTCATTCGATCTCAGATTTTTCAGCAAAATTCTAATTGCAGTGAATGTTTTTATGTTGAACAGGCGGAACTAAGTCTCTCTTGATAGTTTATATATGAAAGATCTATTTTATTGTTGTTACTGTCTTAAAATATTCCATGTTATTTGCTCATTACTTCTCTTGTTTATTTATTTCATTTCCTCACTGGGCTATCTTTCCTTATTGGAGAACTTGGACTTTTAGCACCCTGCTTCTTCAACTAGGGTTGTATCTTATGTACTACTACTACTACTACTACTACTATCAAATACTATTAAATATAAATAATAATATGCATTGTAAAGGAAATAGTAAAGCACCGACAAGTAAGTAGGATAATAAATGAAGGGACTCTTGATTACGGGAGAGAGAGAGAGAGAGAGAGAGAGAGAGAGAGAGAGAGAGAGTATAAAAACAGAATCTTTAGAAGAGAGATAGAGAAAAAGGTAGAAAACCCCGAATTTTAAAGAGGGAGAGAATACACGATTCTTAGAGAGAGAGAGAGAGAGAGAGAGAGAGAGAGAGAGAGAGATTGCAGCCATTTTTCACTAAACAATTTCATTCAGTTTTTTTTATTCTACCTGATTTTAACATAATTCATTAACATATATAACATGAATGAAGGGACTCTTGATGAGAGAGAGAGAGAGAGAGAGAGAGAGAGAGAGAGAGAGAAATCCCGACATTAAAGGGATGGCCATTTATATCTGGGCTGCATTGAAGGTGCAAGATCCGATGAAAGCTCTTCACAAGGAAATTACAGTAACCTCCTCTTATCATCATCATCATTATTATTATTATTATTATTATTATTATTATCATTATTATTATTATTATTATTATTGTTGTTGTTGTTGTTGTTGTTGTTACTTGCTAAGCTACAACCCTAGTTGGAAAAGCACGATGCTATAACCCCAGGGGGTCAACAGGGAAAATAGCCCAGTGAGAAAAGGAAACAAGCAAATAGATAAACTACAAGAGAAGTAATAACAATCATAATAAAATATTTTAAGCCCATTAATAACATTAAATTAGATATATCATATATAAACTATAAAAAACTTCATAAAACCAACAGGGAGAGAAACAAGATAGAAATAGCGTGCCCGAGTGTACCCTCAACCACGAGAACTCTAACCCAAGACAGTGGAAGACCATGGTAAAGAGGTTATGGCACTACAATTAAACTACGATCGCCAAAGATCTTAAATATAACTAGTTGGTGCAAATGAATGGCACAGTGTTACACTTACAGTATTATTATCGGCGGTCCAAACATACACTTTACAACACATCCTAATGGCTTTTATCACTGGCTACATAACAATAATCAATTCTTTTTAGTAAGGCACATTTGCACAGACTCGCAGGGGTGCCCTTTTAGCTGGGAAAAGTTTCCCGCTCGCTCATTGGTTTGACAGGATAATTCTAACTAATCAGATAGCAGGAAACTTTTCCCAGCTAAAAGGGCACCGCTGCGAGTCGGTGCAAATGTGCCTCATTAAAAAAAATTGAGTATACTTGCTCATACTGCACAGCCTCTACAATGCTTACACTCTTCCAGAAGGCTAAAATCACTGGCAGCAAAACAACTTCCAATTAGTGCGAAGCTTCTAAAACGTTAACAACGTTTTCAAACTAAACAAACAAGGTGATAACAATACTCGGGCACATTCTGTATTTGGCCCAGCTGGGATTACTCGACCTAAAAATCATTCGGCAAAGAAATCTATTCATTCACTACGAGCTCACGGTTGGTTATTGTGGTATTGGTATTTCTATTCAATGAATGATTGTTTTAGTAATTCAATGGCCATTTCAGGTTCCATGAGATTATGCAATCGAGTTGAATAACAATATGACCTATTTCCTCGTCCCTTTGCCTTTTTTTCTCTTTGCCTTTTTCTTGTCGCGTCTATGTCTAGATTTCATTCTAATTCTATTCTGGTGTTTATATGAAGTTGATACAGTTTCCATGCAGTTGTTACACCTATTTCAGGTTGAATAACAATATGACCCATTTCTTTATCCCCTTGTCTTTTTCTTGTTGCATCTATACCAAGGTTTTATTCTATTCTCGTATCTATATGAAGTTGAAACAGGTTTCATGCAGATATTACACCTATTTCAGGTTGACTAACATTATGACCTATCTCCTCATCCCTTTGCCTTTTTCTCGTCGCGTCTATACCAAGATTTTATTCTATTCTCGTATCTATATGAAGTTGAAACAGGTTTCATGCAGATATTACACCTATTTCAGGTTGACTAACATTATGACCTATCTCCTCATCCCTTTGCCTTTTTCTCGTCGCATCTATACCAAGATTTCTATTCTCGTATTTATATAAGCTGAAACAGGTTCCATACCACGTTTAGATTTTCCACGAATATTCTTCTTACTAAGCCAACACGTTCTCGAGGTTCGGCGCTGTGCAATTGCTTTTCCCCGAACGTTGCTCGTTGCATATTCATGTCCACAGTGAGACTCTTTCCATCGTCGAAACAGCCCATTTCCAGATGTAACATGCATTCAGAGAACGAATAAAAAAAACGTTCCTTTCATGCAGCTTCAGAGATGCGTCCTTGAGAGAGTTTAATTTTGTTTACTAAAATGGTTTTCTAGGATGTTAAGACTAGCTGATTATATCTGTCTGTATAACAGTTGGTTATCGTTGTCGTTACTGATTAACTGTCTTTTATAACAGTTGGTTATCGTTATCGTTACTAATTAACTGTCTGTATAACAGTTGGTTATCGTTATCGTTACTGATTAACTGTCATTATAACAGTTGGTTATCGTTATCGTTACTGATTAACTGTCTACATAACAGTTGTTTATCGTTATCGTTACTGATTAACTGTCTGTATAACAGTTGGTTATCGTTACTGATTAACTGTCATTATAACAGTTGGTTATCGTTATCGTTACTGATTAACTGTCTGTAAAACGGTTGGTTATCGTTATCGTTACTGATTAACTGTCTTTATAACAATTGATTATCGTTATCGTTACTGATTAACTGTCTTTATAACAGATGGTTATCGTTATCGTTACTGATTAACTGCCTTTAAACAGTTGGTTATCGTTATAGTTACTGATTAACTGTCTTTATAACAGTTGGTTATCTTTACTAATTAACTGTCTTTATAACAGTTGGTTATCGTTATCGTTACCGATTAACTGTCTTTATAACAGCCCCGGCTCTACCATGGTTATCATTATGGGAAATTATATTATCATCATTATCATTATTACAAGGTAGGCTACGGCCCTGGTTGGAAAAACAGGATTTAATAAGCCCAAGGGCTTCAAAGGGGAAAAATAGCCCAGTACGTTAAGGATACAAGGAAATACACAATCTTCAAGAAAAGTAATGAACAATCAAAATAAAATATCATAAGAACAGTAACTACATTAAATTGGATCTTTCATATATTAACTATAAAAACTTCATAAAACCAAAATTAAGAGAAACAAAATACAATAGCATGCTTGAGTGTACCCTCGTGCAAGATAACTCTACCCCAAGACAGTGGAATACTATGGTACAGAGGCTATGGTAATGCTAAAGATTAGAGAACAACGGTTTGATTTTAGAGTGCCCTTCTCCTAGAAGAGCTTCTTACCATAGCTAAAGTCTCTTCTACCCTTACCAAGAGGAAAGTAGCCTAAATGATTCTTGGCATATATATAGAGAATAATATACAGAATTTGACTTGAATAATGCTAAGTGCTTGACTTGGGCTTAACGGAATAAAAACTCACAATTCTGCTTTATGATTATAAATCATTACGCATGAATTCTACCACACTTATTAAATGAAGGCAATTATGTACCCCAAGTCAACTCGGAAACTACGCGCAAATTACCGAATTATGGCGTTTCAGTTAGGAAAGGGAGAGTGAAAAGGAATGAGTGTGTGTGTTTGTGTGTGCATAACTATCTACATATTTAGTCGTCATTTTTGGCAACTCGGGTACACTAGTTAACAAATAGTAATAAGAGCTATAACCACCGTCTATTTCCCACACGAATTATTTACACAAGTTCCACAGTGATTATATTAATTTGTGTAACTGATATCCGAATCTGGTTCGTTTGCTTTCAAAAACAAATTTGACAGTTTTGAAAAGGGTTGAAAACGGAATTGAAATAGAAAATAGTCGGAATAATTATTCACTATATTTAAGAACTTGAACAAAACGGGACTAAACCAATTATAAATTAATCTTCTATTATGCCATAGATATAATAATGACTATAGATATAAGGTATTATTTCATGAAACTATACTTTTATAAATCAACCTTTTAATTTTCAAACTCATCTATGAGTTGATAAGAAAATTCCTTTTCCAGCATAGGAAAACTTTCTAAACAAATAGCGGGCGGTGTATTGATCAACAATGATATTGCTTGTGGTCCCGCTCAAACTCGTTACTTACTTTGGTCGCTGCAACCTCACCATCCTTGTGAGCTAAGGAAGGGGGGTTTGGGGGTGCCTATAGATCTATCTGCTTAGCCATCAGCAGCCATTATCTGGCCCTCCTTGGTCCTAGCTTGGGTGGAGAGGGGGCTTAGGCGCTGATCATATGTATATATGTTCAGTATGTAGGACACTGTCTTGCTTGATAGGGGAATGTCACTATCCCTTGCTTCTGCCATTCATGAGCGGCCTTTATAGCTTTAAACGCTGACATTGTATTAATTTGTTGACGAACTGACGTCACAGTTTCCTAGGTGACCACTACGAGCAGCGAGGATACTAGCAGTTTAATCTCTAAGGAAACAAGAAGTGGAATATTTTGTGGGTTAGAAGGTTTTGCTTCTTGAAATATCCCTTATATAATAAAGAGAAAGTATCTCTCTCTCTCTCTCTCTCTCTCTCTCTCGCTCTCTCTCTCGCTCTCTCTCTCTCTCTCTCTCTCTCTCTCTCTCTCTCTCTCTGAATGCATAAATGTATGCACATATGTATGTATTATATATATATATATATATATATATATATATATATATACACACACACACACACACATATATATATATATATATATATATATATATATATATATATATATATATATATATATATATTAATAATATAGATACACATATTTCCTGTCACGCTCTTCTCCCTAAAATCAGGCGTGGGAGCGAGGAAGTAGTTATACTCTGGTGATAGGGGGGTACGTGTGTATATGTGTATATCCACCGAAATAAAAAAAAACACCAGACAACGACGGAGTCGATCAAGATGACGATGAGGTGTATAAAGTAGGGCTTCAACGAAAGGGGGGGGGGGGGGTTGAAAAAACCTATAACTCAATATAGGAAGTTCTTCCTCTGTCGCTTCCGACGAGAAACCTGGTCCCAACGCCGGACCTTTTGCTGATTAGATTAAGGAAACTGTCCTTTCCATTTTCCTTTTCTTCAACAGGTAACGGAAAAATAGTTGGGGAAAAAAGGAACGTTTGGCCAAAATGAAAAATGTGGACTTTAGGACAAAATAAATTTGGTCAGGGACACTCGTGATTGGGAGAGAGAGAGAGAGAGAGAGAGAGAGAGAGAGAGAGAGAGAGGAGAGAGAGAGAGAGAGAGAGAGAGAGAGAGGGAATCTTTCATCGCGTATAAGAAAAAAAAATATTCGGCAAAAAAATAAAATAAGGACATAGGAAAATGAATCTTGACAATGACCTACAATGAGAGAGAGAGAGAGAGAGAGAGAGAGAGAGAGAGAGAGAGAGAGAGAGAGAGAGAGAGAACCAAGGGTGTCGCCAAATAGACGGAAACTAGTGAAAATTAAAATAAACGGTATATAAAAAAAATCTAAGAGAAAACTTAGAAATCGAATTCTACCTCCAATTTCATGTCGTCACCACCTGAAATGATAACGGAGACAGGTTCGATACATCAACTGAAAAAAAGATATCAACACACCTAGTAATTACCAACATGAAAAGTAATGTAATAAGAGATATTTATTTGTACTCTTTAATTTTGACAAGAAAATAAAAAATCGACATTCCTTAAAAAAAGGAAACGCATCCAAGAAACTATTATAATTAAATAAAAATGTTTCGTCACAGTTAATTCTCATAATATAATTAACGGTTAATAACAATTTAAAAATCTATCTAATAAAAATGACATTCGTAGTAATCGGAACTTTGCAAGTTTTTTTTTTTTTTTTTTTTTTTTTTTTTATTAAAATCTTACGAGCTTTAGGTTAGAAACTTTAAGGTCACTCATGAACGGCAGTGTTCTAAAGACTAAAAATATATACATATGATCAGCGACCAAACCACCTCTCCATAAAGCTAGGACCAAGGAGGACCAGGCAGTGACTGCTGATGACTCAGCAATCTCACTATCCTCGTGATTTTATTGAGGGGAATTTGGGGGAGCCTATAGGTCTACCTGATGAGTCATCAGCAGCTACTGCCTGCTCCGCCCTGGTCATACCTTGGGTAGAGAGAGGCTTGGGTCCTGATCATATTCATATATGGTCATTCTCAAAGGCATTGTCACTGTCCCTTTTCTCTGCCACTCATGAGTGACCTTTAAAAACCACATACTCTTTAGCTATGGTAAGCACCTCATCTAGGAAAAGGACACTCCAAAATCAAACCATTGTTCTCTAGTCTTGGGTAGTGCCATAGCCTCTGTACCTTGGTCTTCCACTGTCTTGGGTTAGAGTTCTCTTCCTTGAGGGTACACTCGGGCAAACTACGCTATCTTATTTCTCTTCCTCTTGTTTTGTTAAAGTTTTTTATAGTTTATATAGGGCATATTTATCTTAATGTTACATTCTTAAAATACTTTCCTCATTGGGTTATTTTCCCAGCTGGAGCCCCTAGACTTATAGCATTCTGCTCTTCCAACTAGGGTTGTAGTTTGGCAATTAATAATAATAATAATAATAATAATAATAATAATAATAATAATAATAATATCATTATTATATGAGTGCTGGCCTTCACAGGTAATTCGGAAGCTATTTTACCTTCTTCGAGAAAATACAACTTGTAGCACCTGGATTAAACACACAATATCAATTCTAAAACATAAACAATAAACTAATCTGTAAGAAATTTTTAAATTTCTAAAGAATAGAGTGCACTATAGAAGGAAAGTAAAAATACAAAAGACATGATAAATGACACGATATACATTTGGATAAAAAATGAAAAAATCATGAAATATAATCATCAGACATAGGGGAAAAAAATTCAAACTCATTTATGCAATATCAAGTTAATTTGAGTTAGATTAATATCACTAGCAAATAAAAAGGGATTACAATTTGTACTGCATAAATATACAATTGATAAAAGGTATAAATAATTCCCAGCTGGATTTTACGCTGTTAGCAAAAACTAACATTGTTTTAATGATCACGAAAAGAAGCCATTAGAGAGGCTCATCTTAATAACAATCAACAGGTAAGAAGATAACAATTAGTTCAACAGGTGTGTTCTTTGCAAAACATACGAAGAGAGACAGTGATGTCGTTTTGATTAACGATAATGGCTTTACTCTCCCCGAATTATGCATTCATCTTTCCTCTTCACACACAAAACACACACACACACACACACACACACACACATATATATATATATATATATATATATATATATATATATATTATATATATATATATATATATATATATATATATATATATATATATATATATATATATACGGTCATGCTCTCTCTGGCTTTGCCAGACGGCCCTTGGCTAAGAGGAGAGAGTGTGGTTATACCCTGGTGGGAAGGTGCGTGTGTGCATATAGCTGTCATTACTGACGGGTAACGTACACCAATGTACACATTTGTTTTTGTGTGTATATATATATATATATATATATATATATATATATATAATGATACACCAAACTGCTAAGACTAATAAGAACAATCAGAAACAGAAAATTAGTGAGAGAAAATCTAAAACAAAAAGAACATTCATGAGGCCGATAAACTAACATGCACTTCAACTTATTTCTCGAAACCAGCTTGCCTTTCCCAGAATCAATTTAGACCGTAGGCCTATTTTGCGGTCGGCCATTTGTTAGACCTTGACCTTTGACCTAGGATTTTCAAAATTGAATCCCTTCCACGTCTCAACATAATAATTAATCCCTGAAAGTTTCACTGCTCTATGAGTAGAGTTGTAGCCACGAAGTTGTTCACAAACAAACAAACGAACAAACAGGGGCGAAAACATAACCTCCTCCCAAATTCGTTGATGGAGGTTACAAATAGCTATAATACACTATTTACCTCTCTACCTTTGTTATAGACTTCCTGAATTCTACTCTCAAAAGACTATTCTTCTCAGAGCACAAAATAAAAGCTGTGATTCTGCCAAAAAAAAAAAAAAAAAAAAAAAAAATTTGCTAAACTAACTAAATAATAGTGACTGTTAAAAGAAAACGCTAAGATTGATTACTACATTATGTTGGAAAGAAAACAGTATATTGTTTACCTTTTATGTTTAAGGGTTTTTTCAAATGGAGAAGAAATGTTCTCACATTCATATTACCGTCCTAACATTCTATCCACATTATACATACAGGCTCTATGACATTTTCACGCTAGCTTTTCAGTGAAATATTTAATCTGACATTAAAGAAAAGTTCTGCTTCAACGTTACAGTAAATTATACATTTGCCATTATAGTAATAAAAAATAATAATAATAATAATAATAATAATAATAATAACAATAATAATAATAATAATAATAATAATAATAATAATAATAATTTCAGCTTTTGCCGGGTGTGAATTTAATGGAAGAATCTATAACGATAGATATTGATGCATCGGTTTATTTCTATAAACAAGGTTAGTTATATCTCCCTTTTAGGAACGCTATGGTATGAAACTTCAAGAAATCGATGGTTTAATAAACAAAATTGTGTTTTGGTCTTTGTGGTGCTTGCGTCATAAGTTGCTTTTCGACACGGTGGTCCCAAGCAGCAGAAAATCAATCAGTTAGTTTGTTATTTGAAGGAAATAAATGACGCCGCTCTTTAAGATGGTTCTAGTTATTTAACCTCTATAGTGAAGAATTGTTTGGTAATCTCGGTGTTGTCAAGTGTACGAGGACAGAGGAGAATATGTAAAGAAAAGACCACACAATTCGATGTGTGTGTAGGCAAAGGGAAAATGAATCGTAACCGGAGAGAAGGATCCTATGTAGTACTGCCTGACCAGTCAAAGGACCCCCATAACTCTCTAGCGATAGTATCTCAAAGGGTGGCTGGTGCCCTGGCCAAGCTACTACCTATATATTCACGGGGTTTAACCTTTCAAGGAACACTATGAAGTGGTTGTAAACAGGTCCACTTTCCTCTAATCAACAAGTGTCCAAATTTCAATCGCACAAATGAAGACCCAACAAGTGGAAGACCTGCCACCAACAGGTGTCGAAATTTTGGGGACAACAGGTGTCACCGAAAGAAACTCAAATAAGGGACTCAAATTAGGATACCTATCATTCTGTCAGAATTGTCGAATAGGAACCAAATCTCTTTTGGTTGTTGTGGCCTGATTGGTAACGTCTCTGCCTGGTGTTTGCCAGACGGGTGTTCGAGTCCCTCTCAAACTCGATTGTGTCTTTACTATCTGCAACCTCACCATCCTTGTGAAATAAGGTTGTGGGGTTGGGGGTGCCTATAGGTCTATCTGCTGAGTCATAAGCACCCATTGCCTGGCCCTCGCTGGTCCTAGCTTGGGTGGAGAAGGGGGCTTGGCCGCTGATCATATAACATATGGTCAGTCTCTAGGGCATTGTCCTGCTTGCTAGGGCAATGTCACTGTCCTTTGCCTCTGCCATTCATGAGCGGCCTTTAAACCTTATAAACCCGAATTGGCAGCTAAAATTGTGTATGAGAGAGAGAGAGAGAGAGAGAGAGAGAGAGAGAGAGAGAGAGAGAGAGAAAGAAAGAGAGAGAGAGAGACTAAAAACTAATTCATGGAATTAAAGCTAGTTTGGCTATTACTTGATTTGAACCGTGATGAAAAATATACAACTCTCACAGAAAGGTAAAATCTTAGTAGATTAATATACAATTTTCAGAGTTAACAAACATCCTCGTATAATAATGCAAAATCTCCATAAATTATTAATAGAAGTGGATATAATTTTCCATTAAAAAAAAAAAACTTTCTAGTGTAAGACAAATTACCAATAAAAAGAAAATCTAGTGCGGCACAATGATAGAAAATGAGCTCCCACATACAATCAAAGAAAGGAAAAAATGAATATTTGAGACCCAAATACATTAGACCCAAATCAAACCCTTTCAGCATCGTGAATAAAATACTAGAAGTATTAAGACCGAGAGAGATGGTGGAAGAAACTTAAAAAGGAATTCTATCAAAATAAGTTAAAGCACTTAATGCTTAAAAGGATTCTTGGCAACTGTAAAAAAAAAAAAAAAAAAAAAAAAAAAAAAAAAAAAAAAACTCAAGATATGAGGACACATAAAAAGGAACAAGAAAAAAATAGAAAGGTCAATAGGGATAAATGCATTTTCATATTTTAATTTGAAACTATGAAATTCTTCAGTTTATAAAACAAAGGTAAATAGCAGCTATTAAAATAAGATAACAAATTATGAATAAATGGTAAACAAGAAGTTTGATTCCTATGATATGTTTATTGAAGAATATCCTGTTCTTGGACTATGGCCACTGAATAAAGTCGTTTCAAACACCTAACCTTAAGCTCCTCGTTTAACAAACTTGACCACTGAATGAAATGGTCTTTCGATAGATAGATAACACTCAACAGATAGATAACACCAGACGTGAGCTTTCTATAAAAACATTAACAGTATATTGGTAAACCATTCTTGGCAACCTCTGCATTAAATCGTCTCTCGATAGAAATATAGATAGATAGATAACACTCAACAGATAGATAACACCAGGAGTCAACTTTCTATAAAAATATTAACAATATATTTCTAAATCATCGCTGGCTAACTGCCTTCATTCTTCTTGCACCCATCTCGCCTATAAAAAAAAAAAAAAAAAACTGAGGGGCGTCAAATAATCACTTCCCCTCTAGAGCAAAGGTCGAGACAAGACCATTAGACACGACCTCTGAGAGGATAAGGTCAAGAAAAACGTCAGTGAAAAAGAAAATATTATCAGGAAAGTGCCGCGTTTGGAATCAACGCAACAGTTTAGGAGAAATATTATTAACAAATATAAGAGAAATATTATTAACAAATGTAAGAGAAATATTATTAACAAATGTAAGAGAAATAATATTAAATAATGTAAGAGAAATATTAACAAATGTAAGAGAAATTTTATTAACAAATATAAGAGAAATATTATTAACAAATGTAAGAGGAATATTATCAACAAATGTAATAGAAATATTATCAACAAATTTTAGAGAAATATTATCAACAAAAGTAAGAGAAATATTAACAAATGTAAGAGAAATTTTATTAACAAATGTAAGAGAAATATTATTAACAAATGTAAGAGAAATATTAACAAATGTAAAAGAAATTTTATTAACAAATGTAAGAGAAATATTATTCGAAACGGCAATTATTTCTCCCTTCAAAATTTTTTTTTCAAAATTTTTAGTCAATATCTACCTTACTACGTCATCCAATTTTCCGTCTCGCCGAGTTATAATTAACTAAGAGGAAGCTGGTGTTATGAAAGAAGGAGTAATAAGACCTTCTTTAACTGCGAATGTGAGGCTTCGTGAAGATTCAAGGAATCTAATGAAGTAATTAGGTTGGCTAAATGAAGAAGTCTGATATAAACGTTATTTCACTGAATCATCTTCCTACAGATGTCTGATATAAACGTTATTTCACTGTATCATCTTCCTACAGATGTCTGATATAAAACGTTATTTCACCGAATCATCTTCCTACAAATGTCTGATATAAACGTTATTTAACTACTATCTTCCTACAAATGTCTGATATAAACGTTATTTAACTGTATCATCTTCCTACACTTGTCTGATATAAACGTTATATAACTATCATCTTCCTACACTTGTCTGATATAAACGTTATTTAACTGTATCATCTTTCTACACTTGTCTGATATAAACGTTATATAACTATCATCTTCTTACAAATGTCTGATATAAACGTTATTTAACTGTATCATCTTCCTACACTTGTCTGATATAAACGTTATATAACTATCATCTTCTTACAAATGTCTGATATAAACGTTATATAACTCTCATCTTCCTACATATGTCTGATATAAACGTTATATAACTCTCGTCTTCCTACAAATGTCTGATATAAACGTTATATAACTCTCGTCTTCCTACAAATGTCTGATATAAACGTTATATAACTCTCGTCTTCCTACAAATGTCTGATATAAACGTTATATAACTCTCGTCTTCCTACAAATGTCTGATATAAACGTTATATAACTCTCATCTTCCTACAAATGTCTGATATAAACGTTATATAACTCTCATCTTCCTACAAATGTCTGATATAAACGTTATATAACTCTCATCTTCCTACAAATGTCTGATATAAACGTTATATAAAACCCTCATCTTCCTACAAATGTCTGATATAAACGTTATATAACTCTCATCTTCCTACAAATGTCTGATATAAACGTTATATAACTCTCATCTTCCTACAAATGTCTGATATAAACGTTATATAACTCTCATCTTCCTACAAATGTCTGATATAAACGTTATATAACTCTCATCTTCCTACAAAAGTCTGATATAAACGTTATATAACTCTCGTCTTCCTACAAAAGTCTGATATAAACGTTATTTCACCGAATCCTCTTCCAACATACGAGGATAAAATCTTACGTGGCCCGTTGGTAACGTCTCTGCCTAGTGATCATCAGTCTGGGGTTTGAATCTGACTTAACTTGTTAGTTCCTTTAGTGTCTGCAACCTTACTATCGTTGTGAATGAAGGGTATGAGATTTTGGGGTGCCTATAAATCTACCTGCTGAGTCATCAGCAGCCATTGCCTGGCCCTTCCTGGTCGTAGTTATTTACTGTTAACTCAAAATGAAATATGAACGGGTTTATATATATATATATATATATATATATATATATATATATATATATATATATATATATATATTGTATATCATTTCCTGAGTGGGGATACCTTTACGAGTTATCAGCAAACCTGTACTAGTCAGGCCTACCATAATACTAGGTTAGTTTGCTGTGAGCGATGAGACGAAAACATCCCACCATCACCAATCTATATTAGCCAGCGTGGTGATGGAAAATTTCCAAATCCCATGAGGCCATTGTCCTACAGTGGACAAGAAACGGCTGCAATTGTTCTTGTTGTTGTAAATATATATATATATATATATATATATATATATATATATATATATATATATATATATATATATATATATATATATATATATATATATATATATATATATATATATATGTGTGTGCTTTACTGTCACAAAGATCACGTGACTTGATATACAGCAAAAGCCAGTAGAAAATAAGAAAAAGCTTTAGTACCAAGCGCTTTCGTGCATTTTAATACACTTCTTCAGGGTACAATAAAACGTGAGACAGTTGAAGGACGTCAATAAGTAATATAAAAAAAGTTGAACAATAAAAGAAATTACAGAAAAACCTTGTCAAATAACTAGCATTGTCAAACAATCAAACAACCCACAGCCATAGTTTGTACTTGAACGCAAAGTGGTCATACACACAAAACACATAAACATGAATTATATCATTCTGAATTGTTGAACAGTATTGATCATGATGAAATTATCCAATTTATTATAAACCAGCAATAATATTATAAACACAATCAAACTTCATCTTTATAATACTTGATTCTATAATATTTCTTTTCATAATATCTCTACAGTATAGCAGCTCTTTTGAGTTCTTCTAGTCTATCAAATGATTATATTTATTCATGTGAACAAAAAGTGCGTTGGACACATTACCAACACAAACGCAATATTTATGTTGATTTAACCTTGTTGCCAGCCTTTTACCACTTTGCCCAATATATTTCAAATCACAACCAGTACATGGAATTTCCTATATGCAGCCTACACAATTACATGGAGTTCTTTATCAAAATACATTTTATAGTAGAAGAATTTCTAAAAACAGCATTAACCTTATTGTCGATTGAGGAGCGGACTCGATCGTAAACTTGAATTTATAGAAAACGGTGATTGGAACAAGCAAATTCTCCGCCACTCCTAGTACAGTTGGCTTCCTTAATTCTAGTACACTTCACGGAAAATTAGAGAGACTTCAGAGTACCGGAATTAGTGAAGCCAACTGTACGAACTATACGAACATCACGCACAGAATAAAATTCCGTTAACAAACATTCTCTCCCAAGCAAAACTAGTATTAAAAAAATGTGGATAGGCCTAATGCGAGGCGCTTTCACGTTAATAACACTCTCACAAACTCATCTCCGGATGCAATTCTCTAAAAGGTATTATAAAATAATAGCTAACGCTTTCATGATAATGACAATTTCCTTCCCTCTCTTTCTACTGTAAAATTCTTTACGGGAAATTAAAACATAATCCAAAGGCTTTTGACTTGATGACAACTACCTTATTATCTCTCTCTCTCTCTCTCTCTCTCTCTCTCTCTCTCTCCTCTCTCTCTCTCTCTCTCTCTCTCTCTCTCTAAAAGTACATTTTACTATTTCACATTATTCTAAATACCAGAGAGGGACGCTTTTAGGCTTAGTGATTATTTAAAATCCAACCGTCTTTTTCCGTTGAGAGGAAGCTGAAATATTTCATGATTATGATCGGACGGGAATTTCCCGGCTGATAAATTTTCT